>NC_139344.1:238640446-238865446 GCF_055883805.1 Amblyomma maculatum
TAGATAGATAGATAGATAGATAGATAGATAGATAGATAGATAGATAGATAGACAGACAGACAGACAGACAGACAGACAGACAGACAGACAGACAGACAGACAGACAGACAGACAGACAGACAGACAGACAGACAGATAGATAGATAGATAGATAGATAGATAGATAGATAGATAGATAGATAGATAGATAGATAGATAGATAGATAGATAGATAGATAGATAGATAGATAGATAGATAGATAGATAGATAGATAGATAGATAGATAGATAGATAGATAGATAGATAGATAGATAGATAGATAGATAGACAGACAGACAGACAGACAGACAGACAGACAGACAGACAGACAGGTAGGTAGGTAGGTAGGTAGGTAGGTAGGTAGGTAGGTAGGTAGGTAGGTAGGTAGGTAGGTAGGTAGGTAGGTAGGTAGGTAGGTAGGTAGGTAGGTAGGTAGGTAGGTAGGTAGGTAGATAGATAGATAGATAGATAGATAGATAGATAGATAGATAGATAGATAGATAGATAGATAGATAGATAGATAGATAGATAGATAGATAGATAGATAGATAGATAGATAGATAGATAGATAGATAGATAGATAGATAGATAGATAGATAGATAGATAGATAGATAGATAGATAGATAGATAGATAGATAGATAGATAGATAGATAGATAGATAGATAGATAGATAGATAGATAGATAGATAGATAGATAGATAGATAGATAGATAGATAGATAGATAGATAGATAGATAGATAGATAGATAGATAGATAGATAGATAGATAGATAGATAGATAGATAGATAGATAGATAGATAGATAGATAGATAGATAGATAGATAGATAGATAGATAGATAGATAGATAGATAGATAGATAGATAGATAGATAGATAGATAGATAGATAGATAGATAGATAGATAGATAGATAGATAGATAGATAGATAGATAGATAGATAGATAGATAGATAGATAGATAGATAGATAGATAGATAGATAGATAGATAGATAGATAGATAGATAGATAGATAGATAGATAGATAGATAGATAGATAGATAGATAGATAGATAGATAGATAGATAGATAGATAGATAGATAGATAGATAGATAGATAGATAGATAGATAGATAGATAGATAGATAGATAGATAGATAGATAGATAGATAGATAGATAGATAGATAGATAGATAGATAGATAGATAGATAGATAGATAGATAGATAGATAGATAGATAGATAGATAGATAGATAGATAGATAGATAGATAGATAGATCACTCCCTCCAAACGTGCAACGTGCATGTCAGTACTTTCATTTTTTACATGAAGGCATGACTTGAGAAGAGCATGGGACAAAAAGAAGACGCAATATTTCTTTTAACAAGCTTTGAATCGGCGGTACAGTATGACAGAGGAGGCTTATTTGCACTAGCTAGGCTTTTTTTTCACTGTAGAGCGAAGGACTCGGATCCATTCAGAAAATGCTGTGGCCCTGGTCACGAGCAGATTGAAGGAGTTAAGTGGTATTTAGGGCTCTAAGACTGGTAGGTGGCGGGGCGCAGAAAACTTTCCAAAATTTGTAGCATAGGCTTTTCATTTCCGTATATACACAACTCTTGCGGTGGTTCTCCGCATACGTATCACCACAACGTTTGTCGGTGCTTCTAGAGGCACAGATCTGTCAGTGTATACGTGAGTATACGACAGAGTAAGTTGCTTGAGTCTACTAAATGGGACTCCAAAGGCCTGCGTATGCAAGCGGAATCACGTCGGGGATAGTGTCGAAGTGGTAGCATCCCTTCACAGTATTATTCCCTGTATAATGCAAAGGGACTTGTGCGTAGGAAAACGCGGGCCAGCGCCGAGAGCTCTTCAAATTACAGTCATGACGAGGTGACTAACGATGGGCGGATATTCAAAGGCGTCGTTTTTTTTTTGTGTAGGCCTGCTGAATGTCTCCTGGGTGGCCCGAAGTCGATCGTGTACTGGTCACCGGAGGATGGTGAAATTTAGCGGGAACTTCTGTTCCAGTCGAGATTATGGCTCTGAGCGCTACGAGGCCACGTCGTGGCTCGGCTGACCAGACCCGCAAACGACAACCGAGATCATTTCGCGAATACGGGATTTCGCTAGTTTCGCTAACAAAACTCGCGATAAGCTTCGTAACCTCCTCCTGGCCTCGCCACTGGGGCGGAGTTCGGCGACTTTGCGGATTTTGGCTAAACGAGGGTGCCCAGATGACGGCGGCTTATCGATCGAGGTAGCCCAGAAGAGCCTCTACGGGGAAGAACACATCGAAACAATTCTACCAGTTTGCTTTAAAGGGCTTATAGCATTGATCCTGTAAGGTGCGACAATGGAGCGTAACCGCTGCAGTTTTTCAAGCGCACTTTACTGGCATCAATCGCAAATACCATCAGGATATGCCCTCCCATGCCATCCTGACCAACCAGTATGGACGATGACTCAGGTTTCGGTACGCCTGCGTGTTTCCGGCATACTTGTGATTGCATGGTACAGTGAATTTCCTTTCTTACTCTTCCTACTTTGCTCATGGGCTCTTTTTGATTTGGAGATGTAGCAATGTGCGCGAAAAGTGCTTCCCGTCCGAGACGATGACGAAGAACGAGGAATTAAGAAACGCAACACTGATCGGAAACAAAGAAGTAAACTGAAATTTATGTACTTAGTATACAATATTTATAACAAGGTTGGAAAAACATACGTATACAGGAGTGCACTTAAGTCCCCTTACGTGTAGAAATTCGAAAGCATTGTGAGTTTCTTGACTAGTTCCGTTATGAGCTCGTTCTGTGTTTCGTTGCTTTCCCGCAGTGTACAGCTTTATTGTTAATTTTAATGTTTGTGCGTTTAAATGCGCAGCCTTCAATGTTGACAAATCAAGGCTGATTTCAGGCTGAAGGCGCATTTGCGGCTCCCTGGCGGGAACCGAACGAAACTGTGGTGATGTGGTGCTTTGCGTAGATTTCGCTAGATACCGCCACGCGTCTCACCGGATTCCCTCCGGATCCGAAACCGGAGATTGTTATGAATATCGATGCGCAGATTTTGAAACGCTTTCGCTGCCCTCCATATAACCTTTATAATTATGTTTCATTCTTAGTGTTTTTTTAACTGCCTCTGTTGTCATTTTCACCAGCACCCTCCTGCGTCCTTAAGCTATACGAGGAAAATTATGGACTTGTTCTCAAGAAGCTGGTGTAGTGCAGGGGTTTTCATACTTGAATGGAGGTTCGATTCCTGGCCTGGATACGATTTTCTTGATTATTGATCGACATTCCGTTCACATACCCTCTGCCGAAACACTCTGGTAACGGAAATTGTCTGCGCCACAGACGGCCCAAAAGTGCCTTCACATTTAAAAAAACACATGAATCTGGCTAGCTAGGCATGGTCGAAAATGTATACCTCAAGCCACGCCCGAGAATGGACATCGCTTGCGGACTCATTTTTATAGCCTCGAGGTAAGGTCACATTCAAATGACATCCAATTACAGCAAGCGTTTACATGACTGGTGTATGTGATGCGGGCGACACCCCCTTCTATTTACCAATACTAATAAATCTCTACCAGGGCATATATCCAAGCAGAAGACGCATTAATTAGTTACATAGTGCAAACGACATATTAACCCAAGAAAACAACATTGCTCCGCCGTTCGTCTCTCCCGAAAAAAAAACTGCACAAAAACGTAAAATTCCCTTTTCGCCCCGTGTCGCTCACGCTCCATTGTCGCACCTTACAGTATAAATGCTATAAGCCCATTAAAGCAAACTGGTAGAATTGTTTCGATGTGTTCTTCCCCGTAGAGGCTCTTCTGGGCTACCTCGATAAGCCGCCGTCATCCGGGCCCCTCGTTTAGCCGAAATCCGCAAAGTCGGTGACCTCCGCCCCAGTGGCGAGGCCAAGAGGAGGTCCCGAATATTATCGCGAGTTTTGTTAGCGAAACTAGCGAAATCTCGTCTTCGCGAAATGATCTCGGTTGTCGTTTGCGGGTCTGGTCAGCCAAGCCACGACGTGGCCTCGTAGCGCCCAGAACAATAATCTCAACTGGAACAGAAGTTCCTGCTAAATTTCACCATCCCCCAGTGACCAGTGCACGATCGACTTCGGGCCACCCAGGAGACATTCTGCAGGCCTACACAAAGAAAACGACGCCTCTGAATATCCGCCCATCGTTAGTCATCTCGTCATGACTGTAATTTGAAGAGCTCTCGGCGCTGGCCCGCAATTTCATACGGACAAGTCCTTTTGCATTATACAGGGAATAATACTGTGAAGGGATGCTACCACTTCGACACTATCCCCGACGTGATTCCGCTTGCATACGCAGGCCATTGCAGTCCCATTTAGTAGACTCAAGCAACTTACTCTGTCATATACTCACGTACACACTGACAGATCCGTGCATCTAGAAGCACCGACAAACGTTGTGGTTATACGTATGCGGAGAACCACCGCAAGAGTTGTGTATATACGGAAATGAAAGGCCTATGCTACAAATTTTGGAAAGTTTTCTGCGCCCCGCCACCTACCAGTCTTAGAGCCCTAAATACCACTTAACTCCTTCAATCTGCTCGTGACCAGGGCCGCAGCATATTTTCTCAATGGATCCGAGTCATTCGCTCTACAGTTAAAATAAGCCTAGCTAGTGCAAATAAGTCTCCTCTGTCGTACGGTACCACCCATTCAAAGCTTGTTAAAAGAAATATTGTGACTTCTTTTTTGTCCCATGCTCTTCCCAAGTCATGCCTTCATGTAACAGATGAAAGTACTGACATGCAAGTGGCACGGTTGGAGGGGGTGGTCTGTCTGTCTGTCTGTCTGTCTGTCTGTCTGTCTGTCTGTCTGTCTGTCTGTCTGTCTGTCTGTCTGTCTGTCTGTCTGTCTGTCTGTCTGTCTGTCTGTCTGTCTGTCTGTCTGTCTGTCTGTCTGTCTGTCTGTCTGTCTGTCTGTCTGTCTGTCTGTCTGTCTGTCTGTCTGTCTGTCTGTCTGTCTGTCTGTCTGTCTGTCTGTCTGTCTGTCTGTCTGTCTGTCTGTCTGTCTGTCTGTCTGTCTGTCTGTCTGTCTGTCTGTCTGTCTGTCTGTCTGTCTGTCTGTCTGTCTGTCTGTCTGTCTGTCTGTCTGTCTGTCTGTCTGTCTGTCTGTCTGTCTGTCTGTCTGTCTGTCTGTCTGTCTGTCTGTCTGTCTGTCTGTCTGTCTGTCTGTCTGTCTGTCTGTCTGTCTGTCTGTCTGTCTGTCTGTCTGTCTGTCTGTCTGTCTGTCTGTCTGTCTGTCTGTCTGTCTGTCTGTCTGTCTGTCTGTCTGTCTGTCTGTCTGTCTGTCTGTCTGTCTGTCTGTCTGTCTGTCTGTCTGTCTGTCTGTCTGTCTGTCTGTCTGTCTGTCTGTCTGTCTGTCTGTCTGTCTGTCTGTCTGTCTGTCTGTCTGTCTGTCTGTCTGTCTGTCTGTCTGTCTGTCTGTCTGTCTGTCTGTCTGTCTGTCTGTCTGTCTGTCTGTCTGTCTGTCTGTCTGTCTGTCTGTCTGTCTGTCTGTCTGTCTGTCTGTCTGTCTGTCTGTCTGTCTGTCTGTCTGTCTGTCTGTCTGTCTGTCTGTCTGTCTGTCTGTCTGTCTGTCTGTCTGTCTGTCTGTCTGTCTGTCTGTCTGTCTGTCTGTCTGTCTGTCTGTCTGTCTGTCTGTCTGTCTGTCTGTCTGTCTGTCTGTCTGTCTGTCTGTCTGTCTGTCTGTCTGTCTGTCTGTCTGTCTGTCTATCTATCTATCTATCTATCTATCTATCTATCTATCTATCTACCTACCTACCTATCTATCTATCTATCTATCTATCTATCTATCTATCTATCTATCTATCTATCTATCTATCTATCTATCTATCTATCTATCTATCTATCTATCTATCTATCTATCTATCTATCTATCTATCTATCTATCTATCTATCTATCTATCTATCTATCTATCTATCATCATCATCATCATCATTATCATCAGCCTGACTACCCACTGCAGGGCGAACGCCTCTCCCATATTTCTCCTATTAATCCGGTTCTGTGCTAGCTACATCGACTTGACCCTTGCGACCTTCTTAACCTCATCCGCCCACCTTTCTGATGCATAAAGAAAGTAACAAAATTTCCTGCATGCTAAACGTCCCTGGCCCCAAAACCGACCATAACAAATTTTCGTGAAAAAAATAGGGGCAATTGTCGATCGTGTGAATACAGTTTTTTAAACTAATTTGGCGAAGAAAAATTGTTTTATCACGTAAGCGACTTTCGCGAACACGCGAAAGTTGCTTGCAGTTAAATATTTTTAAATCAGGTGAGAAAGCAGATACAATAACAAATTCTATTTTCGTCATAATGATCATCATCAGCCTGACTACCCACTGCAGGGCGAAGGCCTCTCCCATATTTCTCCACTTAACCCGGTTCTGTGCTAGCTGCATCCACTTGACCCCTGCGAACTTCTTAACCTCATCCACCCACCTAACGTTCTGCCGCCCCCTGCTACGCTTTCCTTCCCTTGGAATCCAGTTTGTTACCCTCAGCGACCATCGGTTATCCTCTCTTCGCACTACATGTCCTGCCCATGTCCATTTATTTTCTTAATTTCCGCTAGAATGTCGGTAACTTGAGTTATTTCTCTGACCCACTCTGCACGCTTCCTATCTCTTAATGTTACCCATACCATTTTTCGTTCCATAGCCCTCTGGGTAGTCCTTTACTTAAGTAGAACTCTTTTGGTTAGCCGCCACGTTTCAGCCCCATTATATTTATATATGGGGCTATACAAATTCTATTTTATATCATCGTATATATGGAGTTCCTTAATGTAACTTCATTACTGCCACCATATAAGGCTATTCTAGGTCTCCATGATTCAATAAAGAAGAGAAAAATTGTGCATTTTCACTATTCTTTATAATGAACTTCGTTTATATTTCGGTCACAAAAATTCTTAAAGCGTTCACCCTTTGGTAGAGTTGATGGCAAAAATAAAACTTTCTTTAACAGAACTTTTTGAGAAAATCAGTCCCAAAGTTGGCAAAAAGCGACACGTTTGTTAAACTGAGACGTAAATTAGGCCTAAAGGCCCTCGAGATAAAAATGCGTGACATAGCTCGTTAAACACACAAACTTCTTAGCTTACAATCCAGAACCTTTTTCGCAAGTAAATTTTGTCTGACGCGAGAAAACAATCTTTGAAGTTCACAATCAGTGTCACCGCTTGGCACTGCACAACAGTGCTTTTGCTGCATAAAAACTATGCGGCACAGCTCAATTTCAGAGGGCTTATAAGCTCTCAATCCAATTTATGTGGGTAAATGATGTTTAATGACCGAAGAATGGCAGTAAAATCCTTATCTACGCTATAGCAATGTTTTTACATGTAATAGGATTTTAGTAATATACAGTTGTGTGAGGAAACCAAACAGTGAACGATGTGGGGTCTTCATCTAGACCGGAGAATATACAGACTCGAGAGACATTCTGCATGGCGCTGAGTCATTGCTTCGTGCATAAAACAGCTGAGCTTAACACAGGTTATGCAAGAACCTGATTCTTGCCACTACGCGCAAGCCATTAGCCCATCCTTGTCGAAGCGAATTATGCTCACGTTATGCTCCATCAATGCGCAGCATCAGTATTGCTCCTTCACGTCCATCCTCAGTCTAACCGCGCTTGCCAGCTTCAAGCAACTTTCGCATGCGGCCATCACTCGACAGAGAGAAAAGGCAGCAGGTAAGGCGTCGTTTGCAGCGCTTTAAACCATTTTCAACCTGGAAGGCTCAGAGGCAATTTCACATAAAACAGACATATGGAGTATATTAGACAGGAACGCGTCTCGGTACACTGAAATGAAAGATGAGCGGCAGTTTGCAGTATCAGGTCCCCCTGCATTTTTTACTTCTCAGTATGAAAGCAAGAAAAAAGTTGATAGAGATAAATTAGGAGTCCAAACCACTCCCCACTTCAACTTAAAGGCAATTACTAATTTCCTTCCTCTCGATTGAAATTTTACCACGTGGTCCGAAAAAGGTATGCTGAATTAAAAGGGTCAAATATTCGTGTACAGATGGAGATCACCAGAAGATCTGTTTGTCTAGACAAATGTGAAGAGAACTACAATAATCTTGGTGCCCAATGAAGAACTACAATAAAAAATAACAGAACTGGCTTCCAGATTTGCCTTGTCAATCGCAGTGAAAGGAATGCGACAGATCCACGACTTCAGGCCAGGAACGCTTCACAACACTTCATGTTGCCGTCACGTCAAGCTCAAACGCTCGATAATTTCAAGTCAGGGACAGCCTTGAATAACAGCTTGTCTTATACCCCAACCCCTGGGCGTGAAGCACATCGACCCAGACTACGACGGACAACATGGGTGTGAACGGTGCAGTGACCGTGTAGACTTAAACCATATGCTGTGTGGTTGTGAATCGAGCGACGCCTACGCCAAGAACAAGGAACATTGGGACAAAGTGTTAAAAAGTGCTTCATTACGTGATCAGATTCGGGCTGTGCAGGAGGCCCGCGCGGCGGCGGAGAGCTTCGGGCTCTCTGTACCGACGTGGGAGCTGCCCTCTACACCTGGCGCCTAGCCGAGTGTCCTCCAGGACCCCTACTGTGGGAAATAAAGTTTTACCAAAGCAAATCTGAAACGAAAAATTCAAATGTTGAACAGATGACAGGATAATAAAACAGAAGACATAGAAGACGAATGTAGTGAAATTTCCTGTTTGTAGGTTCACCCTTCTTCTATACGTGTCCGTGAGCAAGTTCGACCCATCATTCCACTCTGCTGTGAGACAGGAGAAACAAAAATGCCCACGTGATTTTTCAGTCTTTATGTTGACTAACTGTCGCAAAGGGCGTCACTTCAATGCTTTCTTCGCATTCCTGACCAGGCCGAGGCCAAAAATATAACTCAAACTGAAACTCTGGAAAGCGCATCGCTGAAGATGTGTTTTTGTTAGCATCAGCTAATTGAGAAAGCTGTCTTTGGAAAGAGCTAAAGTAAGCTTGTGTCCCAAGAAAAGATGGACGCTGCACAAACGTTGTCCAGTGGTGACCAGTGACACGGGTTGTGAACTTCAAAAATGTATATCTCGCTTCAGACAAAATTTACTCGAGCAAAAAGTTCTGGAATTTAAGCTATGAAGTTTGTGTTTATTGAGCTATGTCACGCATTTTTATCTAGAGGGCCTTTAGGCCTAATTTACGTCTAAATTTAACAAAGGTGTCGCTTTTTGCTTGCTTTGGGACTCATTTTCTCAATAAGTACTGGTTAAAGAGAGTTGAATTTATTTTTGGCATCAACTCTACCAAAAGGTGAATGCTGTCAACATTTATTGTGAACGAAACATTAACGAAGTTCATGATAAAAAATGCTGAAAACGTACACTTTTTCACTTCTGTATTGAATCAATAAGCCTTATATGGAGGCAGTAATGAAGTTACATTAAGGGACAACATATATGCGATAGCATAAAATAAAATTAGCTATTATCTGCTTTCTCCCCTGATTTAAATATATTGAACTGCAAACAACTTTTGCGTGTTCGCGAAAACTTCGAAAGTCGCTTACGTTAAAAAGCACATTTTTCTTCGCCAAATTATTTTAGCAAAACAGCCTTCACATAACCGGCAATTGCTCCAGTTTTTTCCAAGAGAATCGCCGATGGCCGTTTTTGGGACCTGGGACGTTTCGCATCAAATTTTCCGTGCGAAACATCCCAGGTATCAAAAGCGACCATCAGTGATTCTCTTGACAAAAATTGGAGCAATTGTCAATTATGCGAATGCTGTTTTGGTAAAATAATTTGGCGAAGATTTTCACGTAACTTAGTAAGTGGTTTTATTATTGTAGAATAAACTGAAAATATTAAAGGACGGAAAATATTTTTTGCCTGCTTCGGTATCTGCTATCGAAAAGAGCTGAAGCACCTGAACTGGGGCGGCGGAAATAAAGGGATAGCAAGGAGACAGGTAGTAGAAATCAAAGAAGTGAGCGACAGGGAGAAAGGACAGTTTAGATTAAAAGGTACACGAGTATAATACAATATTGTACACTCCGCGGCGTTCCCGGGGAGGGGGGGGGGGGGGGGGGGGGGGGGCGGAGAACTGGTAGCTGGCGCCGGCCGCGCCCGCAGAGAGGAAACGGAGAAAAATAAAAATAAACACGCCAGCTGTGCGCGTGCTGTGTCTCTGTCACTAAAATAAAGGGGAAAACACACGCGAACGACATATTGTTCCTCATTCTTCGTCATCGTCTCGGACGGAAAGCACTTTTCGCGCACGTTGCTACATCTCCAAATCAAGAAGAGCCCATGTGCAAAGTAGGAAGAGCAAGAAAGGAAATTCACTGTAGCATGCATTTACAAGTATGCCGGAAACACGCAGGCATACCGAAACCTGAGTCATCGTCCACTCTGGTTGGTCAGGATGGTATGGGAGGGGATATCCTGATGGTATTTGCGATTGATGCCAGTAAAGTGAGCTTGAAAAGCTGCTATCCGGTCGCTAATCCCGAGTCCTCATCAGTGGATGACGGTGTCGTGTAAGTGGATGTTAGCCAATAGTTCACTCACGAGGCCAATCAGTGCAAAGTTAATTGAAGTTTTCTTTCGCACACTTGACATTAGGCGTAATGTGAGTTCGCTGCGTGCTATAGAAAATCATGTAAGGTATTTTCGTGCAGGAGCTGGAGAAGTTCCTAGCTCTTATTGTTGTCAGTCAGCCGCTTAGTGAAATCCTTATCCCGTGCAACCGTCAGTCCCACTTTCTGTAAAATCCAGGTCCTTCTCAGTTTAAAAAAAAAAAAAAAACACTGCAAAAATACGCCAAAGAATCCGTAGTTCTATCATGACATCAGACTTTCCTCTAGGTCTGAAGTTTTCCTGCAGTAATTTTCTCTAGTTTGTATGTAGTTCAGTATAATACTTTCTGGTGTAAGCACACAAAATTCTGATGTTACTACAGAGATTTCTGTTACAAAATATGCATGGTCAAAAACCACACAAATTCTGTTGCGACAACATAAAATATTCTGCAGTTGTTGTTGTTGTTTTTCCTGAATAAGTTGAAGTCCATGTCCCTGCACAAATTCACCGCAAGTGGCGAACATCACATTCTGCAGCTTGCGTGGAACACTTGGCACAGGTGGTGGTTCTTGCATCTTCTTGAGAGCCCCATTGTCACGTGACCGACGGGGTAACGGCTGCCCCAACCCATATCCTTTGAAGAAATACCTTCACTGTTCTTGCTGTGTGGAAGGGAAACGTGTATGGGAGAATGAGGGCATATGTACATTTCAAAGCACAGCGGATATCAAAAGCAAGCCTACGGGGGGTTGCATTAGTGCTTGGACCTTCGTGTGTAAGGTTGTCTACGTTTCTCTGCTCGACGGTTTTAGCGTCTTCTTGTATTCAGTGTATCAAGATGCATATCTTTGTTTTCTTACTCAGTGCATCGATCTCTTGAGTTGCACACAGTGCCTTTAGAGTTGTGTTATGGTGGCTAAGGAGTAAATAAGGAGTAAAGGAGTTAACTTTATCCAAGGGTTAAAAAATGAAACATTTGAGATAGGCCAGAAAAACCACTTGTATACAGCTACCAGCCATCTGGAACCCCACAGGCAATTTTTTTATTTTGAAATTAACGAATTAGTAATTCTGATTTTTTTTTCTTATTTACTATTGCTTTTAGAGAATAACTTTTGATTTAGAAAATTAAAGAGAACCTTCTGAAACCACCATTCCATTTATTTCCGATAAAGTAAACCTCATGTGTATCGTTTTCCCAAGCTCTAAAGAAATCCCGCGAAATACAAAAATATCATGTGACTAACGCATTCCTGCGCCGCGATTGTGGTGCTCTCAATCGTAGTTTGAGCGAATGAAATTAGCTGCGGCCGTGTCTCGACTGCCCAGTCCCAGCGGTAGGCTATGTTGGCGATTGTCGCAGCCAGCGCGGTGAGCTCGCAGCGGCTTGCACCGTCACGTGCGCCGACTGCCTGAAGCGGACGAAGAAACCATCACAGACATAACAGCTTATCGCGACGATGCGGTCGTGGAGCCAATGCCGCAGCTGATTTCATTCGCTGAGCGCCAGGTTGAAAGCAGCACAATCGCGGCGCACAAATGCGCCAGTCACGTGATATTGTATTTCGCGAGCTTGAGCTTAGAGCTTGAAAAAACGATACATGTGAGGCTTTCTTTATCGGAAACAAATGGAATGGGGGTTGTATGTGGTGTTCTTCGTCCCAAAGCGGCTCAGGCAATGAGAGACGTCCTGGTGGAGGGCTCCGGAAATTTCGATAACCTCGGGTGTCACCATATAAGAGGATGGTACGGGCATAAAGTATACTTTCACTTCAAATTCCTCGTTGCCTCTTGCTCCTTCTTAATTCCTTCAGTGTGGTAAGGTGTGAAAATTCCTAGAGAATCAGGATGGGGGTAATTTTAACAATATCGTAGTGGTTCGTTCCTGTTGTTTTCAACTCATGCCAATGTCATCTTGTAAGGCGTTGGAACTGTGCCTGGTATAATGCCCTGGGCTGAACTGTCGATTGTGCGTCTTGCCATCTCTGTTCGGGCTTCTCCTCCACTAGAGGAAATGCGTTTGATCAAGCTCATGTGATTTCGCTGCTTCTTTTTTTCTTCCTATGAAGCCATTGTGTTCATTTGTCACATTATGAATGCCTAGGCCAAGGACTCTCAACTCGGCCACCTTTTGCAATGCCTGGCTTCCAATCTTTGGCGTCCCTCTTTTGGCTGCAACTGTTTTTTTTTTCTTTTTTCATTCTTATTTTCAGCCTGAATCTAGCGCTACTTTTGTGGCGACACTTCCTGGCCTGCATAGGAGGCGTACTCATCTAGTGTATTTAAAACATCTTGAAGATAATTATTCTGTGCTTCAAGCTGTTTATGAGCAGACTAAGTGGTGGCATTCTCTGCGTAAATAATGAACTGCATATTTGGAAATTCAGGTATTTTTCACGCCAGTGGTATGAGTGGTATTAAATCGCAGATGTTATAAAACTGCACCTTATGGCACGCCTCTGTTCGGGGTGTAATTACCGATATGTTGTCCATTTATCCGGACAGAACACGTCCTTTTCTTACGCAGATTATGTACAGGTTTTGTGACCCTTAAGGGAATGTCCATACTTTCCATGTGCTCAAGTGTCTTGGCATATAACACGTTATCGTATACCTTCGATAAACTGGTAGCTACCACAATGTGTACAAGGTGGCATGAGGCGGCCATTACAGCCATTACAGCCGACCCAGTTTGTGAGCAAAATGCTTGCGCGGAAGGAAACTTGGCGAGCATGGTATCTTTGTTCATTCTTCAACCACCATAATAAGCTCGTGGCCTTCAAATAAATTTTGCAAATTGTAGGTTTTAGCGTGATAGGCCGCAAATATCGTAGGTTTGTCGGAGGCTTCCCTGCCTTTCGTACTCGGATCAAACGGTGAACCGGTATCAATCGCTTTCAAGGAGACAGCACCCCAACCATTACTCTGTGCAATTGATGGCGACAAGCTAGGCTTGATTTGTAGCCTGAATACGGTTGAAATTTCGCCTACCTTCGATTCAGGCAGGGTGCTGTCGGGTAATGACGTTAGCATCGCCGTCACGCCGCCTGCGACCGGCCGGAACAGGTGATTGTGGGCGGCATTTTACAGCGAAGTGGCCAGTCTTGCCGCAGCAAAAACACTGCCCTCCCTTGTACGTAGTGCATTCATTTGCATCATGTTTGCGGAAGTAACGCATGTTAATTATGGTGCGTCTGATACAATCGAGCTTAAACGGACGCCAGTATATCAGGGGCATTCTTTTTTTTTTTTGGAGGGAGGGGGGGAGGAGGGGGGAGTCTTGGAGCGATGGAGTCTTCCTTTCCGCAGCGACCTTGCTTATGCACTTGGTGTCACTGCGCCGTCGACCCTCCCTAACGTCAGAGAAGACAAGGAAGAACTTGTGTACCAGCCACTGGCACTCAGCCGGCCTGCTGGTGGTGCACAACGCTGCAGTTTGTCCACCTGGCTCCCTTGTGCTCCCAGAAGAGCCGGCGAAAACGCTCACAAGCCACCGCAGAATTCTAACGTCATATGCATCACAGATAATAGATAGCGGGTCGTTGGGAAGAAAATGAGGCTACAGCAAGATGGATGCCAGCGGCAGGAGATATGGAGCACAAGCATTTGCCTCACCTTCGTTGTGGGTGCAAGACATCCTCAACTGACGGGAAGTTGAAAGAGTGGAGCGGCTGTACCGAAGTCGCCGGGGGCCAGGTGCCGCTTCCATCCTCACTGGCGTCGTCCTTACTGAACATCACCACAACAGTCGACCGGCAAGCCTGCCACTACCGCTTGAAGAAGTGGCAGGATAACAACCTTGGCGCAACGTTGTAAGAAATGTATAAGTAATATCGCCTCACGCGTGAGACTCTTAATAGGACTTTGCCGTCGGCAAACAACTGCAAAATTTAATTTTCTCATCTAGTTCGTCACACAGACCTAAATTTAAATATGTAGCTATGTTTGGGGTACCAGTTGTAATGAGATTCTTGTCTTTGAATCCAACTACCTCTTCCTTGATGTCGTAGCAGAGACTGACGACGTCTCAACGCACGTTCAAACACTACCATTGTGCCTATCATCTATCTGCGCCGTAATTTTGTCTCCGCTGAAGGGCGCGTTTCTGTTAGCGAGAGAGCGAACTGCTGTGGGCCAGCCTGCTGTGTGACGTAGCAGATATCATTCCCAGGCGAAATACTTTGTGCACCTAAACGGGCTTTAGGACACAATGGTCATATGCTGACTGTACATGCTTATGCATAAGGCATTTCAGGTGCTTTCAAGGCGCTCTAGCCGCTGATGTGTCCGTGTGTTAGTGCTTATACTGTCAATTACTTCCCGCTGGGAAAGAGGAGTACATGCTTTTTAAAAAACGTTTGGAGCGCAGGTTTATCCCATTCAGCGCAGTAAATAGTTGATTGGATTCAATCCGGTCTGCCTTTACCTGGGCTTGCTTTGTCTTATGCTCTCTCCTTCGATGATGTGTGATGCAGTAGCTGCTGCGTTATCGGGTAAGTACTAATCTTTCACCAGACGTGCTGAAAATTACGTCGTATTTAGCGAATATTACTTCACAGAAGCAGAGCTTGTAGTAAGCTCTGTTTCAAAGCTGTGACGCGACATGCAAGCTGATAGGTCATTTCTGTTTATTTCCCGAACTGTTATTTTTTCCACATTACGCGATAGCGTATACTGCTCATTCGGTCGGAAAGGCACCACCGTCACCGTGCCCCAGAATTAAGCAAAATGTGTAGGCAAAGATGCGCACGTGATTTCGTATCAAAATTGTGACGCACCATCATACCATTTCGTTTCCTGTTTAGCATCCATCTGCTAATCATGGTTGGGAGTAGCGTCTGCATGAATTCGAAAAGGACGACACATGCATTGCAATTATGCGCCGTTCAGTTCAGTTTAGCTTAACCTTAAAGGTCCCCCGTAAGAGGGCAGTACATAAGAGGTGGGATTATATACAAAATGCAAATATATCATGATAAACAATCATTGAGACATTTGTCAGTTAAATCTGATAGAAAATTTCTATGGCCATGTGGTAGCAGTGATTTCATGGGGCAAGACGTTCCAGTCTGTAATGGTCCGGAAGAAAAAGGAGCAAGTGAAGCGTATGGTTCGAGCGCATGGGCGCAAACTTGTAACGGATGGCTGGAACGATTGGATACGCAGGGTGCTGTGTGATGCATGGTGCTTGATGAAGGGAAGAAAAGGAAAAGATCAGCTGGCGGTTCAGAGCAGCCTTGGCCTGCGGTTCCTCAATGCCCTCATCTGAGGGTGCTGTCACTGACAGTGTACTAACGCAAACGCTTGTGCTAATGTTCGCGGCAGTCGTGAGCCTTAGACGCTGCACGTGCACCTCTGTAGTGTGCTGAAATCGCTGATTTATATTCATTCGTCACAGCTGGAGGGTGATCAACGACCTTTGGTATTACAGCGTGTTGAGCAGTGCGCACCTCAACCGGAAATGCTTTCGACACAAACATGTCCAAGCCTCGCTTTGCTGCCGCTTACGCATAGGTGTCATTATAGACTAGCACCAACGAGTCCTCGCTTCTCACCACCCCTGCGAGGCTTGCATAGTTACCAACCGATTGCATTTTAGACTGCTGGAAGCGGCGAAACCGCGCAGCACGGAACGCGGCAGTCTCATTGAGTGTGTCCGGTATTGTGGGAGCGCAGGCAAAGTGGTCCTCTGACGAGTACAGCCACGAGATCAAGCCACCCTGCTTACTTCAGCTGATGCGGGATATCTTCAACGCGCGGTCTCACCTTCCGGCTAGGCTCTGATTCTCAGTACACTCTTAGCAGGGACAGGCTAGTCAGCTACAAAGAGAGTATACAGAGCACTATCGAGGCGCTTACAAACAAGGACGTTTCCGAACCCAGCTACTTTAAGTCAGTGGTATACCCGGAGCAATTCTCAGGTGAAACTATGTCAGGATAAGGCGGATCTGGTACATAAGATATGGACGTGTCCAGAAATAAAAAAATATAAATGAACAGACAAAAACGGAAGCATTTTGGGAGACTCTACTGTTGAGCTCACACCCTGAGACTCAGCTAGGTGTAATCCGACTGGCCGAACACGCCACCCGGATCCAAGGGCTCCAGGCCATCGTGTAGGCGGGTAGGTTGACACCTACCCTGTATCTGTTGGAAATAAAGTTTTTACCACCACCATCTTCACACATGTTGAGGTAAAGCTTCACCGCACAGGTGGTGGAGCCTTTGCTCGAAACACCATGAACACGTTACGCCCCCTTCGGTCATTCTACCGTAGGCCAGAAAGACTGCTCAAACGTCGTCGTCGGGCGCAGTGTACAAGAGCACAATGCATCTTGAAACGACTATTCTGAAAACAGATTCCAACTTGCATCCCTTTCGAAAATGTTCCTTTCGACCAATCTAGCTTCACCGGAAATGGCGTTTTCGAAAGGAATCGAGGGATACTGGCCTTTGTTTGTGCGGTCGATTACAGTCATTGGGGGTCGATAAGAACCCGAGTGCTGATCCCACGCCTTCACTTCTTTACTGGCAAGTCGACCTTCATAAAAGCGCACATGCGGTTTATTTGATATCCCCCGAGTCCACAAGCTCGGAAAGCAGGTTCAAATTCTGCAACGCGCCGCTGAAATCCTTGAAAGGACCGAGCTATCACGTCCGCGCACATAAACGCTGTGTTCAAAACTAACCGATCTAAAGGAAATCTAAGCAGCATAAGCCGGTACTCATCTCCTAAGGCTGCACAATTCCTGCTATCGTGGCAAGAAACAGCCGCTGACGAAGTTCCGCTGGAGTAGCGTCAATAATTCTTTTGCACTGCTTGTTTTGACTAGAATCCTTTGGATTTGCGCCTTGCAAATCGTCGGCCATGGAGACCAACTGTGGCACAGTGACTGCAGGACAAGCTACCGACAACGTGGTTACATGCGTTCAGCAGCCAGTAGAGGTGGCAGGAACCAAAGTACCAAGTACGGCTACGCCATCATCTATAAGAAATTTCGAAATGTGCGAGGCCCCTTTCTGACAATGCATTTCATGCTGATATGCTCACTCAACGATGAGGTAGACTTGCCAATTTGGGGGAGAGCCGTCTAGAGTCACACTGTCGCAGAAATGGTCACACGAGACATTTGTGTGCGAAAGTCGAGTGCTACACACTCAACGACGACATAGCATGTCCCAGACAGCCGCCAGGGGGGCCCGCGGGTTGGGCGCTTTGCAAAGGGGCTCCAGATAAATGTGTGTGTTTTCTGAGAAATTTCCTTCACAGTGGCCCACCAAGTGATCTGTCAAGAGCGTAACGCCCTCAGTTACCTCCGCAGGCACCGAAGTGAGCCAAAACTCATCCTTTTTGGATTCCAGTCCGGTTCTGTGCAGCCAGGGAACGCCACCCCACTAAGCCTGACGGTAGCCTAGCCATCCCGCCAGACCGGACTAGCGCGATATTACATGGATATTACATGCACGTCACCGTGGAGGGATGCACCATCCCAGAACAAGAACTGCAGTCCAGCAAGTGGTGAGTGTATTGCACCGTTCGTACAAGATTCGCGCAGCAAGGCAAGTGACGGCGGCGGTTCCCCTATATATCGCTTGAGGCGCGCGGCACCATGGGAAACGCTAACCAAAACACCACGAACGCCCCGCTCTCCATCGCGGCCATGACGCCAAACGCCGGTGCAGCGCCGCGACAGGTGCCACCGATTATACACGCGCTTCCTTCCTCGTCTTCCTTCCACGCCCGCGAGGCGAGATCCTGTTTGCTATCATGCCCGGAATGCAGGTATACGTGCAGCAGTTCAAGCCCAACTACCCAAGACTCTTACAGCCTACGCTGTGCTTTGTATCCAACCAACAAGCAACACTGTAGCCACGACGCATATCGAGAGCGTCCATCACCTGACGCAAGTGCCCTACCTTTGCCTCGATGACAAGTACTACGAACGCCCAGCTTATGCGGCACCCCCTCCGGGCGCCGCTTGAGGAGTGATTACGAACGGCTACTACTAGGAGACGCCCGAGAAAATCTACAAATACATCCTGCAAGCGAACCCAGCACACCATACTTGTCCGCGCGAAGAATGGGCAAGTCTAACTCTATACTGATGACATTATGACGTTCTTTATGCCATCAATCACATGGGCACCATCTACAGATGCACCCCTTACAGAGGCAGTCCGGATGCCTGCACGAGCCGCAGGCAACTGGGTCACCGATACGATGTCTGCCCCAAACCCAAGATCCATATATGTCCCAGATGTGGGGTATAACATCCAAGTAGCGACCCACAGTGCGCACCGAAATGCATTCGTTGTAGTGGCCCATACCTCACGGGCACAGGGCCCTGTAAGACCCGTCGTCCGGGCCCTACGCGGCCTGTCACCTCTGAAGTAAACCTTGAACCACCTGGACTAACATCCGCCTTCATTGGCCCGCCCTCATCGAACAGCAGTAGGGCCCCACAGGGTCCTCCATGACAACAAGCAGTGCTCCTGGACGCAGAAAGTGCTGTAGTCGCCCACAGACTCTACACCACCTGCGTACCGGACGATGAAAGCATGCTCAACGCCGCAAAATACAGCATACCAGCAGCTGCAACAAGAAAACGCAATGCTCATTCAACGCATCGCCATGCTGCAAGCAATGCTAAGTGCCACCTCTTAGTAGACATTTCCTATTTCCTCACTCCCTCCCCAAATCAAACCAACAATACGTAACCCCTCAAAGCAACAACCCCACCCCCAGCCAATGCATGTGTACTCGGAGCCCTATATCTAGCATCACTCCCCCACCCCGACCAATAGCCCTATAAAAGGGGTAACTCTCTCGAAAACAGACCTCCAAGCAGTAGCAGATCGGCCTAAAAACATTCCATGCGCTCGGCTAGAAGCTCGCCTGATCGATTGTATTGAACAGACCACAGTAACTAAGCTATAGAAACAGCGCTTTCGCAGAAAATCCACCGAATGTTCATTCATATCTCTACAACCTTCCAAAACGTTTTTAAAAAGCATACAGAATGCACAGCTCACAGATTTCAGGAAATAGAAGAGCATTTGACTGCTTTTGATAGTCACCCCTATCGCAGGCGGAAAACAAAAGCATCAGAACATCAGGACCTCCTTAAACCGAACATATGACAGACTTTTTCCACCAAAACGCAGCAGGCACTCTTTCTTTCTTTCTTTTTTTCTTTCTTTCTTTCTTTCTTTCTTTCTTTCTTTCTTTCTTTCTTTCTTTCTTTCTTTCTTTCTTTCTTTCTTTCTTTCTTTCCTTCTTTCTTCCTTTCTTTCCTTCTTTCTTTCTTTCTTTCTTTCCTTCTTTCTTCCTTTCTTTGTTTATTTATTTATTTCAAAGTAGACAAGGGATTACATCAGACAGGGAAGGATCCTTAGCCAGAGGCTAGTCGTGGATCCCAAAATGGATACAAGTATGTCTACTAACGACTCAGGAAGAAAACAAAATACAAAACAAAATACATATTTACCGGTGCAAAATGAAACAACTATAATACAAAACAACACGATACAAACTAAAAATCTATTACATGACAAAGATAACGAAACGAGAAAAAAAAAAGTGATTTCATATTCAGAATACTAGGCCACAGGTAGAGTATGCAAATAGCCACTTTATTGAGACACTTCTGTATAGAGGAAAAAATTGTTAAGTGCTCTAAATGTATTAGTTGAGGATATGACTGAGCATGGGATAGCATTCCAAAATTTAACACCACAGAAACGGAGACATCTATGGCCATAATGATTGTTAGATGTTGGAAGTAAGCACTTTCCATGTGCAGCTGAATTAGAACAAGACGGAGGGAACTTGAATGAAACTAAAGGAAAGATGATAGCGTTGCAAACCACACGGTTTACAAAAATTGCTAAGCGATAGTCTCTTAGGTTATTTAGTGGCAAGATATTATTTTGCTTAAATAAAGGCCGCGATGGAGTTCTAGGTGCAGCGAAGTTTATCATTCTAAGAGCCCTTTTTTGCAACCTTACCAGATGATCAATATAAGATGGGTATGTAAGGCCCCAGGCCTCGATACAGTATGCAAGCTCTCATCAGTCCCACATGATGGCGCCCACTAAACCATTGTGCTCGGAATGGCAGTGGAGCTGCCGGGGTTTTGGGAGAAAAAGAGGGATCATACAGTGGTAGTTGCAACGTGATTCCGGCCCGGATGTTTTGACGCTAAAAGAACCCACTAATTGCATTACCCTTCCGGTATATATGGTTTATCTGCCGTCATCAGACGCGCCACATAACGTAGCCTTTCTCGTGAAGCGAACGTGTGCGCCCTTCCGGTCAGCGACAGTGAGCATCTCTACATTGAGCTCGTTCCCACTAACTCAAAATCTCACAGTCTCTTTATTCTCAACTTTTTCCCCCCTAAACGAGGCCTTCCTAACTTCGACCCCATTTCTTCAGCAGTCAAACACCTCGGACAAAAACAACCTCTTTTAATTGTAGCGGACTTTAACGCCCCACACAAATCATGGTGGTACCGTACCGGCAGTCAAGGACGCCGAGTCTGGCTAGCTGCACACCAGGAAGGATTCACTCTTCGCTCTGACCCGGACCAACCCTCTAATGTGGGGACAAATGTGAGCGGGGACACCACACCAGATCTTACATTTGCGCACTTAATTCCTGATATCAAATGGTGCAACGCTAACGAAAACGTAAGCAGAGATCTCTATACTATTGAAATTACACTTCACAGCCAAATTGGCAAACCTTTCCCTAAGCACGCAAATATCACGAACTGGGAATCGTTTTGAGCATGCCGAAGCAACAGAGTGCACACGTCCATCACAGACATAGGGGCATGGACCACCAAACTAGAACAGGATATATGAGCTGCAACTAACTCTACCCCACATGTAGAGTGCCCCAGCGAGGCGGTAGAGGGCTCTAGCGTCGCTGGCATGCACAGCACTAGAACCTAACTCTTAAAAGAAGACTGCAGACTAAATGTTGAAATAGAAAAGCACGCAGCTGCCCTAGAGAGGCAACATTGCGAAACTATATGCACTCGTCTCAATGGAAACATGAGTCTCTCCCGGACATGTCACCTATTCAGACGCCTTCTAGGCCCAACAAAATCTAAAACAACACAGAATCACAACCTCACTAAACTCATTCACGATATTAACGAGGCACCGTAAAACCACAACGCCTCCTACAAAATCTTAAAGACTTCTGCCTTCCACCATCCCCACCTCAAACGCACCTCGACTACGAAGGCGCCCAAAACTCGGTCTTAGACTAGCCCTTTACGGAGGCTCAAATATGGGCTGAGCTTCAGAATCTGAACCCATCTTCCACCCCAGGACTGGACAAGATCATGAACAGAGCACTAAGATATCTGGACTCCCCCTCCACGCCTCCACTCAAACCCCAACAGCCTATATTAATGACCGCTGGCAAAATGGCTCCCTCACTCCTCAGTGGAAAACAGTGAAAGTTTCTTTTTTATTCTAAAGCCAGGAAGCCGCTCCACCAGACTAATATCCGACCCATCTCAATTACTTCATGCGTAGCCAAACTCTTCGAGCATGTTGTTCAGATGCGATCTGAGCAACTACTTGGAGAATAATGAGCTCCTGTCTGCCAGTATGTTTGGTTCTAGACCAGGCTTGGCTGCACAGGACATATTCTTACAACTACAACATCACATACTATAATCCAAAACGAAGGGCACCAAATCCATATTGGCGGTAGACCTCAATAAGACATTTGATCAAGTTACTCATGCGGCTATCTTAACGAACCTTCAATCCCTTGGTGCTAGAAGGCGAATGTACAGCTACATTCATGCTTTCCTCAGTATCCGTCCTACTCATCTTTCGTTCGGCCCGTACTACCTCAGCCAGGCCCTCCACGCAAGGCCCTCCACAAGGAGCGGTCCTCTCTCCGACTCTCTTTAACATAGCTATATTGGGGTGACCCAAATTGCTTAATTTGATACCCAACCTGAACTGCAGCTTTTATGCCGATGACAATACGCTCTGGACATGCCGAGGTAGCAACGCGGAGATAAAACCCTACTTACAAAAAGCGCTAAGTATAATTTCATCCTACGTCAATGAGCCCCACAGTTCCAAACATTCGCATAATAGGCATGTTTCTCACGACCCATGGATCTCACTCTGATACAATTTAAACAATCCAAAAGCACACCCAACAAACGATCAGGCTTATAAACGTGTGGCAGACAGGAAAACGGGCTTACTGGAGTCAAACACACTTCTACTTATACAGGCTTACATTGCCAGCAGAAACACATACGCACTATTATACATCCCCTTTTTAGCGAAAGATGGGGAACGCTTAGACGATCTGATTAGAAGCAGCACACGTACCACTTTACGCCTTCCTCCGAGAGCTTCCACAGAGCGTCTCCTACGACTAGGATTGTACAACACCTTTCAAGGAGCTATTTTAAACAACCGAAACGGCAAAACTAGCCAGGTAGCAGACTCACACGAACCCCCTTGCGAGACGAGCTCTTCTGCAGTCGCTTCACCTATCGCTCGTCGGTGGAACACCCGGTACTGACCCAATCCCCACTCCCATACGAGCTGGACTCCAAATAATCCCCCTCCCAAAACGCATGCATCCAAAACGCAAACAAAAGCGCAGGAACAACCGGGCCCAGACACTGCACAGATTCTATGGAGAGGCAGCGATAGCGGCGGTTCGCAGCGACGGCTGTCCTGTCCCCCCCCCCCCCCCCCATGACAGGAACCATTTACAATTCGTCTGTAACTACGACTGAGGAGATGCCTATCACTCTAGCAATCTCTTCCTCGGACGCCACCAAAATTATATCTGACTCTCAAACAGTCACCCTGAATTTTAACTCAGGACGCATCTCTCAACAAGCCAGCACCATACCTAGACCACAACCAGAAACGTAACGCTCATCTGGGTGCCAGCCCATGCATGACTACCCGGAAACGAAGAGGCACACGACCTCGCCCGAGAGCTTACCCTCCGGGTGGGAGAGCACCACTTCGCCTTCGTCGATGGGGAGTGTCTGCTAAACTTCAGAGACATTATTGGATACTATCGCTCCAATATACAGGTATACGCACCTCCTCACTCATCGCAATCCAACATGCAATCAACTTTCTGGGGTCGGCTGCAAACTCGTACACTCCCATACCCAATAGTCAAGCACGGGCGTCTCACCGACCTTTTCTCCGCCTCCTGCCGACTATGCGGCATGTATTACTCCCTGTATTACTACCTAATGTAAACTGCGAACAGCAGTTTACATTAGGTAGCGAAGTACTGGAAGTAGTAGGCGAATATGTCTACTTAGGACAGGTAGTAACCTCAGATCCGGACCATGAAAAGAAAATAACAAGAAGAATAAGATTGGGATGGAGCACATTTGGCAAGCACTCGCAGATTATGACTAGCAGCTTACCGGTATCGCTCAAGAGGAAAGTATACAACAGTTGCATGTTGCCTGTACTCACCTATGGGGCTGAAACGTGGAGGCTAACCAAGAGAGTTCTACTTAAGTTGAGGACAACCCAGAGGGCTATGGAACGAAAAATGGTAGGGGTAACATTAAGAGATAGGAAGCGTGCAGATGGGATCAGAGAAATAACTCAAGTTCCCGACATTCTAGAGGAAATTAAGCAGAAGAAATGGACATGGGCAGGGCATGTAGTGCAAAGAGAGGATAACCGATGGTCGCTGAGGGTAACAAACTGGATTCCAAGGGAAGGAAAGCGTAGCAGGGGGCGGCAGAAAGTTAGGTGGGCGGATGAGATTAAGAAGTTCGCAGGGGTCAAGTGGATGCAACTAGCACAGAACCAGGTCAAGTGGAGAAATATGGGAGAGGCCTTCGCCTTGCAGTGGGTATAGTCAGGCTGATGATGATGATGATTACTCCCTGTCACAAGCTGCCTTACATATACAGCGGAAGTTACGGGATCTCTTGCCTCACATATACAGCGGAACTTACGCGACCTTCCCGCTCCTCCGAGCATGCTTAGACATGACGCCTGAGGCAGCGACCGGCAAGCGCGCGTCCTTGACGATGGGCAGCAGCGCAACCAGTCGAGAGTATAAAAAGGCAGACCGCAGCACGCCCGCGGTAGTGCGCTCTGGGAAGATTCAGTATTCCGGTCGCGCGGCCGCTCGCTCTATAAAAATGTCTTGTTTTTCACCGAGCCCGTAATCAACTCATCGTCTCTTCTCATCCTGTACGGCCGTCGCTACCGATTAACTCTGCCACTACAACACCTCATCGAAGGAGAATGCCGTGAAAATTCCCTTTTGCCACAAACTGACAGTTAATTGAATATTGTTTTCGAGTTTGTTTAAACCTTGATCTGGCTTAGTATTTTACGCTGTTTTTTAAGTAACTCTTGCCCCTACTTACTATATCTGAAATACTTGCTTTTTTACCTTTATAGTGTTCTTTTATTGCAGTAGTTTGTTCACTGTCGGCTGTTTTCCCTCGTGTCATTTACCGATTCGTATTTTATCATTATTGTGTCGTGGCGTTTTTTTTTTTATTATTATGCAGTGTAATTTGGACTACTATCTATAAATATCCAATTGTTTCTAAAAAAAGTGACTTTCTTGAACTTATTCCTCAATCGCACACCGACACACGTACTTCACGGGTTGACCTGCCTAACTTTTAACACTGTCCTCAAACCTCATAGAGGTACGGCGGGTAACCGTAAATCGGATCCTGCGCCTCTGTTGAGCGTAAAGGCGGGGGCTTGTGACACTCACCTGTTCCACTTACTCACATCCTCCCTCCCCAGAGGTGGCACTCACTGGAACAGTTCATGTCGAGCTCATCACTACAAGGTCAGCGACTCACAATCATCAGTGCCACTAACAGGCTGGTCCCGCAGGGGCTGGCGCACCGCTTGTATTGGAGAACCCGTTGCTGGGACCATAGGCCATGATGGGGGCTCTGCCCCCCACCTACATTTTTAATGGCCAATAAAGTTTACACCACCACCTAGCATACCCAGGTGCGGGGTTTATAACAAGTTTCACGGAGAATAAAACTTGAAGTCGCATACAAGACGTCGCACAGATGTATCTTCGGACACTTAGTAGTCTTAGTTCTCGTGATGAGTGCATGCCAAAGTGTTCATGAGGTTCTATTTCTTTGTTGGTCTGCTGTACAATCGATAACTTTTCTACGAATGGCATTGCCTCATGGGTACAAATAAGAACCGACAAAGGCAGCAATTAAATCGTGCGACGTCAGTCATATCGTTGGATGAGATTGTTTGGTTTGTGGGGTTTAACGTACCAAAGCGACTCAGGCTATGAAAGACGCCGTAGTGGACTGGGACTCCGAAAATTTCGACCACCTGGGGTTCTTTAGCGCGCACTGACATCGCACAGCACACGGGCGCCTTGCTTTTCGCCTCCATCGAAAAGCGGCCACCGATGCCGGGACTCGATCCAGCGCCCATGAGAACAGTAGTCGAGCTCCGTAACCGCTGCGCCACCCCGGCGGGGCAGTTCGAAGGGAGGGTTTATTAAGACGAAAGCCTTTAATGGCTCATACTGTTGTCGACAAAAGCTGTCCGCGCGAGCAGCGCACCTGATTCGTCGACAGAGAAGTGACGTCACCAGCCGCCAAATTTGAAGCGACCAACCAGAAGTATCGGATAATTTACGACTAATAACAAAATAGTTAAGCAGCTGCCAATAGAAACACATACATTTGGAGGTCATCATAATTATCACTATCATTTACTGCTTAAGGGGTGTTAAACGAACACTAACCAGACATCAACTAGTACTCAGAAAGTGCAAGTCATGGTTAACTATCCCTAATGATTAGACGTTTCGAAACGTCCATAGCCGTCACATGGTGATGTCATCGACCGTGACGTCATGACCGCATGTGGCGTCGACGTCACATTCGATCATGTCTAATAACCGAAAGCGACAATGACGTCACATCTAGAATTGACGTCATGTCTGGTGATGACATCATCAGGAGATTGACGCATATACGAAGCTGACCCCGCTGGGCGTTCTATCCCGGCGTCCGTGCGGCACCTTTCATTTGGCGCTTCCTTGAACGCCGCACCACAGAACATATATAGAAATAGACGAAGTACAGCAGGCATCAGCGGCGTTTAAAATTGGTTGACAGCAAAGAAAAGGTGCAGTATCTGCCACAATTGTAGTCAATCACTAACGGTCTCGCAGTCAATGACTAAGCAGCGCGGCGGGGAAGACTTCCGCCTTGAAGCACTTTAGGGAGCGAAAGTGCCCCTGAATTTTTGTGCAGTTCTCTCACTGAAGGAGGGTTCAACCGCACCGGGTGCAGCTGCAGCGAAAATGAATGACCAGAACCTGAGAATGCCTGGAGTTACGAATACACTATAGCAAAACTGTCTCTGCTTTCAAGGAAGGAGACCATTCTGATCCTTCACACCGTCACCGAATTTCATTAATATGCATTGCTGGCCAAATGTTACAACATATCATATGCCCCAATTCGCATTTCACCTGAACAACACCTTCCTTCTTTTCAAACAGTCAATTCAGCTTTGAATTTCCTTGCTATGCTTGCACTCAGTTAACCATTATTGCCAGCCATCGCTCCATAACTGCCAAAGTTATTTCTCATATACCCCAAGGCTCTGTCCTCGAACTACTTTTATTTTATTAGTCTTTATCAATGACATCCCTTCTGCCACTTCACGCGCAGTTCGCCTCTGGCGAATGCATATTCCGTCGTCGCATAACCATTACCGCTGACCAGTCACTCCTGCAGTCAAACACCAATATACAGAAACCTTGTGCGGCATCTCAGTATTAAAATTGAATTTGTGAAAACGCATTAATATACAAGCCTCCCGAAAGCGTTCAACCTCAGATTATTCATTCTCAACTAACTACACATCCGTTTGACGAGTTGAATCGTTCTGGTATTGAAAGGATGCATGGATAAGCCGAAGTGGTGTGTATATATCACAAAACCAGTGCTTATACCAGCCGCCTTTCCTCTTCCAGCCTAGCAAAATAACTCAATGAATGAGCCCGGGTGTTTGGCGCTGAACTCAACACACACCACTGGCGCATTCTTTATACCTGGTATAAATCATGCGTGATGATTTTCTGTTTCAATGAGCAGGTGGAGAGCAGTGCGTATCGGTTATCCTTGTCAGTGGGTGGGCTTGTTCATCTTGAATGACGAGATGAGTGCTGATCTCTCTCTCCCTCCACCTCTCTGTCTCTCTCACACCCACAACGCACGCACGAACACACACACAAGCAGCGCAAGGAGGTCGAAGCTATGATATTGGTGCCTTGTGGATGACCCCGTAATGTCTTGAATGCGCTTCCAGTAGATGGTGGTTTAATGAAACATAACTGGAGCACACCAAGAAGGGTCACCTGTTTCTCTCGCGCACAACCTTGAGACACATTTCGAGCGCCGCAAGTCGAATGGGCGATCCCTTCATTGTCCGCACAAATATGCGAGGATTTCAGCGAGGACACCCAATGTTCTTTGGACGACTTCGACGGAGCTCGTCTGCTAGGGCCGGACTTCCTGGCGGCTGCGACTGCAGCGCTCAATTTGTTATCAGACGCCACTGTGTCGCTAGCGGCTCCCTTCGCGGAAGGAGGGGCGGCGATAACGGCGCTGACTCGCCACTCCGTTCCCCGAAGTTCGCAGAGAGGCCGCCAGTAATCTGCCATGGTGGCCGAAGTGAGCGC
This sequence comes from Amblyomma maculatum, assembly GCF_055883805.1. NCBI lineage: Eukaryota > Metazoa > Arthropoda > Arachnida > Ixodida > Ixodidae > Amblyomma > Amblyomma maculatum. The sequence continues at coordinate 238,668,815 of NC_139344.1, forward strand.
CGAGGAATTGCAGTGTCGCCCTCGGTCCTGTGACACCGTAACGTACGTATAGCCTTACCATTTCATGTATGATCTTTTTTTAAGCAGTGTATTGCGACAGCTTCCCTTTTGTACCAACAACAAAGCGTGCGGCGTGTTTTCCTATGCTTACCTCACAGCTGTATTGTGAAGAGGGGCCGACGTTGCTACACGGCGGCCTCTCAGTCTCTGTCTTTCAACAGCAAAAGAAGAAAGCGTTATATAGGTCCTTATTTCTGTTACGCTAAGAATACGTGCACGGGAGAAGAGCTAACTGACTTCCTCTCCTTTTGCATGGGATTTATTGTTTCTTGAAGAACCAGAAGTAATGGACGCGAAGTTGGAGAAAGCGCTGGACAGTATAGGCAGCAGCACATGTACTGTGATCACTCAATGAACGTTCGCTCAAGTTTCGGAAGCAGCAAGTGGATTTGGATGAACACTAAAAGTAGATTTAAAAATTTTATATCTATCAAGTTACTTCGGCACCTAAATTTAAATTTCTGCGCACAAGTGCTTTTTTTTTTTTTTTTTTTTTGCGCTGATGCCGCTATGTTCTTAGGGCGACCGTTTGAGCTGTTTTAACGAGGGATATGGGAAACACTGCGGTGCTTCAAGTTTCGGTGGTAGGACATTTCTGATGCACCGACACCGGCCATCGGATACGGTAGCACTGTCTTGGAGTTAATCATCCGAAATTTATGAGATGAATGCTACTCTGGTCTATAAAATAAAGAATATCGGTCGTTAAACCGTGAATAAAACTCAGTAACATGGCACTCTTTCTCCCACAACCAGAAGGGAGGTGGAATTGTCGGCGTCACTGAGGTGTTGTTTCGTTTTTTTGGTCTCGACTTCGTAATGAACGCGTTCTCTGTAGCCGTTCATGGTTTTACGAGGTGGGTTCCATTTGATTATTTGATGCGATCTGTGTTATCCGTTTGGCGTAAATTGATTTTTAAATGTCCTTCAGGAGAGCGGAGCGCCTGACTGCGCTGTGAAAAGCGCTGATCTCGTTCACGCATACGGTGACAAGAATTTCCTTGTATCGTAGTGTCGACGATGAGACCTTCATTCATCGGGAAGAAACGATTCACGTGTGCGGTTTCATTGCCATGTTTTATTTTTTTTATTATGATTTAGCCTTCAGTCGAAAACAGTGTGCAGGCTGAAGCATTTACGACAAATAGATCTGAAGGCCATGAACATATTATTTAATATTACTATTTCAGCGTCCTAAACGTATATTAGCAAGAATTATTACGCAACTTTCGAAATTACGAATGTGGGTGGCTGACACAGCACTTCATGCATGGCGCTGAATACATTTCATTGCGGAAACGTGACAAAAAGCTTTTTAGTCACGGTGACTAGTAAAAAACAAGTGCCCCGCATTAAAATAACCGGGCTCCTTGCTTCGGAGTACATCACGAGTGAGCAGTTAAATAAGCCGCTTATACCAGTTCAAATCCCTGAAGTATACCGTGGGCTGTAATGCGCGGCTTGCGAAACATTAAAAAAATTATCTCACCGGCGCGTAAACCGACGATGATGAGATTGTAGAAATAAGCGAATTCCTTCCTTCTTAATATGTGGAAAAGCAAATGTTAGGGCATATCGTACATAGGGAACATGAAGATGTTTTTTGTTTTCGAAATGACCCGAATCTTGTCATCAGGAACTGAAAAAAAAAAAAAAAATGCGACCTTGTTACTCGCATACACACCGTCGTGCTATTCAAGATGTTACACAATATACTTCCCATGCAAGTTCCAGCACCTTTACACCACTGTGTGGAGAAAAACTATGGGTATAATTTTACAAATGTGTGCATGTAACTTTTGTATTGGAAGCTTTTCCATGTTTAACTCTATATTTGACCCCATCCCCCCCCCCCCCTCCCCCCAAAAAATGAGCTTCAGTGTGTTTATTTAGGCCTTTACGAAAATATTGCTTAAATATGATTCGGTGCGGTTCGTGAGGTTTAACGTCCCAAAGCTACTGAAGCTATGAGAGGCGCCGTAGTGAAGGGCTCCGGAGATTTCGACCACCTGGGGTTCTTTAACGTGCACTGACATCGCACAGCACACGGATATATCTAGCTTTTCGCCTCCGTCAAAACGCGGCCGCCGAAGCCGGGATTCGATCCCGCATCCTGGGTAATTGTAGTCGAGCGCCGTAACCACTGCTGGGGTAATAACGATAATGAAAGCAAACTTGATACACCGTGGGCACCAACAACGCTCAGGTTTTCGCATATTTGTGCTGTGTAGATTCCATAGTGCTCTCGGATTTTTTAGATATTTCAATGTAGCAGGGGCACATCCCTACACCCTTGACGACGGGGCTAATAATCATTTCGTTGTCATCGTCTTTGAGCTCAGATATCTAGTCGATTTCTTGCTGTCGAATTAGTAGATCATAAAGAGGTACAGGAGAAATAATGAACGATATCGCACTCGAAACGGTCCCAGCAATAAGGCTCAAGCTGAAACACAGGATCCTTATGAATACTCATTTTGATCCATACATCAGCAGGATTTAGCTCAATCTTGTTTGAAATGAGATTCGCGGAGCTTTTCTATGTCTCATGCTACACCTTTCGTCACTACAGGTTTTCCAGAGAAGGGATATATGAACCGGTAGTTTTTGAAAAACAAGCTTCTTGACAGAGGCTGCGATAGAAATAAAAGAAAATGACGAGGTATGGAGACGGCTATAGGTATAAAAAGAGCTTGAAATGTACTATGTCTGTAATGCTGTTTGTCTGCTTTTATTAAACGTATACGTATACAAGAAACTATCTTTTTCACACAAACGTCCCAGATCCCGCCCTCGAATGACCTGAAAAGTCAGGCTTACTTAAGCTGTAAGAATATACCGTGAAGAACTTCACGCGCTTTCAGCCGCTGTAATATTAAGAAACTTTTAAAATCCAGAAAATCTGGCTTATGGAAAACTTGCGTTTCATCTCATCTGCACTCGATATGCTGTGCGATGTCAGTGCGCGTTGAAGAGCCGCAGGTGGTCGAAATTTCCGGATCCGTACACTACGGCGTCTCTCATAGCCTGAGTCGCTTTGGGATGTTAAACCCCTTAACCCCAACTCATCTGCACTCGATCCACATCATCGTTTGGGCTGAGCAATGTGTGCACAAGCGTCGAGCGTACCAAACATAGTCAAAATTAAGCGCATATGGCTTCTGCCGACATATGTTGCCAACAAAGTACAGCTATCTGGTAGCCTTTTTTTGTTTGTCTTTTCCTCCCCGCAACATATTATTCTGTATCAAAATCACTTCATAACTACGCTGTGTCTGTCCACTTCATTTTCGCTTGATTCTATATACTCCTCCAGGTAATTGTTTTACGCTAATAGCGTAGACTTTGGTAATATTCCTTGAATTCAAAATTGGAATGTTTGTTTGAATCATTTTTTTTTTTACATATTTCACACCCTTCACGCGTCACATTGCTCATGAAGCGAGCAACGGAGACGGATGAAATGCATTGTTCCGTGACGACCATGTTTGCTCCTCATTAGTTAGCCGTAGTTACCAAACCGCTTGCAGCGAGGCGAGGTCTAATTTGAGAAAGCGAACGTCAGCTGCATGTTATATCACAGGAAAAAGAAGCGCGATCCCTATTCTTCGAAACCAAGGTAGTAGCCGATGTCAGTAAGGACATGTACAAGCAGTCTCCTTAGCCTTAGTGATGTAAACATAAGACAAGTACACAATTTTGAAAAAATTTCGTAGTAGTAGAAATCGCATTGTGCTTAACATACCATAATGGAAGATTTTGAGGACAAAATAATGTGTAGTCCGCACCCGTAGATAGCATACACGGTGCAAAATGTTTTTATTGCACCCGGAAATTCGATTCGGAAATTTTTATAGGCATTTGTAAGGGCCGACCCTCAATACACTTATACGCTGGTCACCAACGTGCCCTGAGAAGGGCGCGGGAAGAGGCACCCAGAAAACATAGCGCACACATCGCTAGCGGGAGACAGAATGACCCTCCTCGTTGTACGCTGGGAGAGCGTTTATTCCGCTCTCCACTTTCCCGCTTCTTCCCCACGCAGACCGGTTCTGGTGCCGTAGAGAAGATGCTCATGGTAACGGGAAACACACGCTTTGAGGAATCGTCACAGGGGTCTAGGTCACTTCTTTTTTTATAGAGAGTGTCACAATCATGATATCATTCAAATCACACTTGTCAGTGTAAGCTGTGGAAAAAAAAAGAACTTCATGGCGCTTTTTAATTATCAATTTGAAGGCTCTTAGACCAGTGCGGTGCATCATCGGGCCTATGGAGTGACCAGTGTACTACTTGCGGGCGTATTGGATTACGACCCTACAACACGGGATGACGTCACTTTGATGTGAACATCTCAAATTCTCAGTTTCGGAAAGTTTTCTTGCTTGTTTCGAAAAGGACACTGCAGGATTAAACAACTTGAAGTTCACTTGCTGTTTTATATACAGCCGGTGTAAAAAAAAAAACTATCGACAGAGTTACACCCCATTGTTACAGACATAACAGTGACAGATGTCACCTCGTTTCCATAACGTGAGCGTCGCCAGAATGTATCAGTAGAACGTATATAGCTGGCGATTTAGGAAGCATTCAGATTGCGTGAATAGAACGAAGACAAGAATGAAAGCCACGAACGCATCACTTTGTCCGCGAAGTGATTGTGTGCGTGTTTTACTGAAAAATGAAATGCGTATAAGTGTCGTCATGAATCTCTAACTCTTCTGCAATCACGAGGACACTTATAGCAAATCAGATTTCAGTAAAACACGTGCGCTATCGTTATCGGCGTCCGTAGCCGTCGTCGACGGGCGCCCGGACCTCTGCTGAGCTGGACGACTTCACGGCCGTCTGTCAATGCTTTGTGCCATTTTAACAGTCACAATCAGCACATCGGACTGTGGACTACGGACTGTGAGTGCACTACGAACTGCGAGTTCTGCAGAAACGCGATGCTCGTAGTGCGTCCGAAATGGTCTAAATTGGTTTAGCAACAGAGAATGGTAATTGTCTTTTCAAAGTTCTGAAAACATATGTGACCATTAATAATGATCAGCTGAATATCTTGAATTGCAACTAGACACATATATGTAATACTTTAAAGGTCAGCTATAGAATTTAGTTAATTGTATACATCGAAAAGATTATTAAGGCGCAATTAAGTCTTTAGGCTCATGAGTGTGGACATGATATGAGCGTCTGAGGAGGGTTTCACATCGTCACTGTCGTGATATGGATTGATTGATGAGTAAAAGTATAGTTGTATGAGGTAGGGGGTGAAAACTTTTCTGTGTGAAAAATTTCGTTGATCCGGAATTCTTAGGTAATTAAATAAAGGTAAACAAGTCAATTCGACGTCAAAATAGCCGAGGGCGTCGTGTGCAGCGTCAGAACAGACACAGAAGTCGAAATTCGTCAAAATACGTCAAAATTTTGCAAAAAACCTGCAAATATGTTACAAAGCTTTAATTTTAAGCCTCGTCATTGCGTTACAACATCAATAACAATGACGAGTAAAAGAGGAAAAACTGTGAAAACAGCAGAAAAAGAGAGAAATAATAACGAAAAGTGAAAAAAAAGTAGAAAGAGTAAAAAAGAGAGAAAAAGGGACAGGGCAAAGAAAAAAAGAAGAAAGAAGGATATGAGTGAAAAAAATAGCAAATAAATGCAAAAAAATCGCTGGAAAGGTTTTCGCCTTACCTCATTCAAGAGAGATCCAAGTGCTACCAACGAATTTTTCACCTATTTCCTGACGTCCGCCAACACTAGTATTACTATTCGAAAAACACCATATCTTATCACATTAAAAAACATATTTAAAAACAGTACTAATAGCTGGCTTCTCTGTCACACTTGATATATGTGCGTGTAGAAACGAAGCATTTATTTCAAACAAATGTTCGGAACGCACGCACGCGCACAAACTTGCTATCGTGTTGTCGGTAATGAAAGCACCAATCGCCTCGCTTTGTCCGCATTTTCGATCTTGCGGATACGTGCACCCAGGATTTCCGCATTGGAAACCAAATTCTCGCCAGTGTACGTACCTTTGGTAACATGCTGGATCACTGGTGCGCCAGCGTGTTTAGCTACTGTAAAAACTATGCTAACAGGGCGAGAAGGTTTAGTACAGCCACGAAACGAATTTGGCAGAACTCTAACAGGGCTGCTAGAGCATTCTTCCATTCATTTTTCCCCTTTCTTCATCAGGAAATGTAACCACACCGCGGTGATGCGGTGGTTTAGGGTTCTCGTCTGCTGCGCCCAAGGATGCGGGATCGAATCCTGGCCGCGGCGGCCGCTTTTATTGCGAAAGCAATACTACTCTAGGTTTCGAGCCTTCAGCTACTTCAGCGTAGCGCGGCGGTAGCCACGTATGTCTTACCCACGTGACGCTGTGACGTCACACCCCATGTGACACTAGGGTGAGAGCTAGGCTACCAACTCAAGCGGTCGGCGTAGCGTGGCGATAGCCACGTCTTACCCACGTGACGCTGTGACGTCACACCCCACGTGACACAAAAGCGAGAGATGGGCCCTGTTAGGTTTGGGGTCGCGAGTGCCGGGGTAGCGTACCGCTGCGGCGCGCGGCCCCTTGGTAGCGTTGGCCTGGCGGCTCCGTGGACGGCGGACGGCATCAAAGGTGCCAGCAAAGACGAGGCGTCTTTTAACGAAACAACCTTTACTACAACATCGAGAAGAAACGGGCAGTGAAGCTGACCCGGAGAGAATACAGACACTCTCACACAGCTGGTGTCTAGCGTCGTCTCAACGGCGCGTCAATGTAGTCTCTCTCTCAGCGGAGTCGGCCGCTGCTTTTTATAGTTTTTCCAGTTCACAGGGAAAGGGTAAACCCTCACAGGAAAGGGAGAGCCAAACATGTTGGTTCACGGCGAATGACTCAATCGCAGGTGTTCCGACCTCATCTCCTCCACCTCCTGCAGACAGGAGAGGGCGACGCACTTTCCCTCGAGCTCCAGGCTTGGCCAGCTTTTGCACACACAAACGCACGCACACACATTTGGCGCGTGGCAGGAACACGCTGAGACTTGTCGACGGGAGGAAGCGTTGCGCGGCCGATGAACGGCGTCGAAATGGCCGATCCGCTCGCGGTTCTGCCTGTTGCTATGCGGTGGCCGCGTCAGCTGTCCAACTTCTCGGTGGAGAAACGTAACAGACTGCCCCGCCGGGGGAGGGAGATCCCGAAGGGCAGGGGACTGCATCCGCTGTCCGGAGGGATCGGGATGTTGCTGCTAGCCGGGGTCGCCCAACTCAGCTTCTCTTGAACTCAAACAGCCTGAAGAAGTCCTTGGCAAGTCCGGGTTTCCAAGGCACTCTGCAACTTGTCTTCAGGAGAGATTTCTGGCAACCCACAACGTCACAACCACGCTAAAAACTCAACCGGTCAGCCAGCAGCAAGCACGGCACAAACTTCACTAAGTTTTGCCAGACTATTTCCCTCTTATGCCCCCATCTACATTAAAGGGCAGCTCAGCAGCACTTGGAACGCGTCCACAAATTTGAAAATTGCATTTTCAAAAACAGCTCTTTAAACAAAGATAATGCAATACGAATGTTCAAAATCCTATGCCAGGAAGAAAAACACAAACAAGTGAATACAGGCTTCTTCTCACGTTATGGGCTCCGACTTAAGCCATCGGCGTTACCATTGAGATCACCCTTTTCACTAAAACTTCGGTTGTCCGTTTCACGGAGCAACCTTACCTTCCTGTTTCTGTGCGAAGAAACGCATGAGCATGAGTCGCTCATTTTTCTAAACAATCTATCCCTCTCCTTACGTGTGGCGCACCAATCACGCATTTTCTTTGCACGGGCGCATTTGTGCCTTTGGGATAGTCGCTTTCTCTTTCGCGATAGCTTCAACTTTCTCGCTTCTTTCTCGCGCCTGCCTTTCCGTTTTTTTCTACGGCAGCACTGAAACACATGCTTTGTGCTTTCTTTTCGCAATCTTTGGAGTTTGCTCTCCTTACGATGGCAGCATTCTTTCTCGCGCCTGCCCTTTCGCATTTTTCGTCGGCAGCACGGGAATACTAGCCTTCCGCTTTCTTTCTGCAATCGTTTGCTCTCCTTACGATGGCAACCTTCTTTCTCGCGCCTGCTTTTCCGCGTTTTTCGGTGGCAGCACTTGAATACTCCAGTCCCACTTTCTTTCGGCGCGAGCTCTGGCAAGCTAGCGGTCAACGTTCTAGCGGTAACCGGAGCGAGTAGGGTACCGGTGTCGTCAAAGTGCGGCGCCGCGTCTGCACCGCGGCCAGCAGCGCATGACTCATTTTCAGTCAATTCCGAACCACAACTACGGCTGACGTCAGTCCCACTTCTAGGCATTTGCTCTGGCAGCGCCGCGGCTGCATCGCTTGACTCACTTTCATTCAAATCCGAACAACCGCTCATGCCAGCCCTCAAGCTAGGCATTTCCTCTGGCGGCTCGCCACTCACGTTACACGGGTCCTCCGATGAGCCGCATTGCTCAGCGCTAACCGGCGCACGATCAAGCTCATTCGACAGCTGGGGCGCTTCGGATAGCGTGAGGGTCATGTGTGCTACGTCCGCGTTCGCACTGGGGTTGCTTTCGCGAATACAACCTAGCGTGGTATCAGGGCACGAACGATTCTGACTCTGCTCTGGTCGCTCGCTGTCGCCTTCGCAAGTCTCGCTCTCTACAGCGGACGCGCATTCCTCGTCGGTCTGCCCTGGCTGATCACAACTCGCGGGCTGCGCAGTTTCGCTGATCGGCACTTCGTTTTTATGCGTGCCCTGCTCTACGACACCGCTGATTTCGGAAACTGAAAGTTTCTCCTCTCCTAGCTCATTTTCATCTCCGTCGCGCTCTACACAAGCTTCTGCTTTCGACTCGAGAGACGGTTCAGTTACTACCAGTTCCCCACACTCATTTGATGGAACTGTATCTCCTACAGCTACTTGGGTCGGCATGCAGTTCACCTCGCTTAACGGCGTCACTTCGGACTTCTCGCCGATTAAGCCTATGCTAACCGTCTCAGCTAGTGGCTCGACCAAGGTAACACGATGCTCTTCTGTTCGAGAATCGGTCGGCTCGCTACTGCGGTCACATTGCTCGGCCGTTTCCCCAAGCTGTTTCTCACACTCCGGTGCAAATTCGATTTGCTCCGGAACTTCCGCACTGTCTAGCCATTCGCTTACAGCGGCTTTCAACTGATAGGCCAAATCAAAGTAAGCCGTGTTACAATGTTTCTCGCTCTCATATCTTTTCCGAAGATCCTGAGGCGTTATCTGATATCGTATCAGCAATGACTCTTTTAGTGCATCGTAATTTTTCAAGCGGTCGCCAACCAATCGCTTGATTTCTTCCGACGCTTCAGCGGAGAGAAGAGCTACCAACTTCTGCGCCCAACTATCTCGCTCGAAGCGTTTACATCTACAGACATTCTCGAAGTCTGCCAAATAATCTGCCATATCCTCGGCGATGAGGAACGGTGGTAGACCATCTCGCGGTATTGAACCGTTACACCGCATGGCATTGTTAATGGCATTGCAAAGCTTTTCCGCGCTCATTCCATGTGCTGACGCCTCCAGCTGTATTAGTTTCATTACGCGGGCAGACTGCTTTTCTCTCTCCTCGCGACGTTGCCTACGTTCACGTTCCTCTTCCTCGTGACGTTCGTCAATGATCTCAAGGCATTCCAAAAGCTCGTCATCTTCAGCTTCCAACGCAAGAATAGCCTTTAACACTTCTGGTTTTTTGAGTTTGCCTGACAAATTCAGACCCAACTCCTCCGCAAGCTCCAGCAATTTCGGTTTGCGCAACGACTTCAAATCCAAATTCATGGCCGTTCCGAGTGCTGCCTTCTCTACTGCCCACTATTGCCTTGCGGCAATTAACCCAGCAACAACGACAACACAATTACCAGCTCTGTTCTCTACTTAACAAAAGCCTGGCAAAACTCAGTAGAAGAAAGTCCCGCACTCACCAAACCTCGCAGCCAAGAATCCAACGCAGTCGTTCCGCTGCAGGCAACCAGTCATCACACAGGGCTCGTTGCACTGCTCCCGCCTTTCCGCTGAGCTGCTTTGATTCACGAGTCACGCCTCGGACATCTCCGCTCTTCCCACCAGATGTTGCACCTCGGTCAGGCCTGGCTCGTTTCACCGACCACGGTCACTGCTTGGTCGTCCTCGTACCTCTGCTGTTCACGTTGGACGATGGTATCGTCTGCCTCGTCCCTCCAACCACGGTTACGGCTTGGTCGTCGTCGTCCCACGTACCACGGTTACGGCTTGGTCATCCCACCGCTGTTCACCAATTGTTACGTTTGGGGGGTTTGCGAGCGCCTGGGTAGCGTACCGCTGCGGCGCGCGGCCCCTTGGTAGCGTTGGCCTGGCGGCTCCGTGGACGGCGGACGGCATCAAAGGTGCCAGCAAAGACGAGGCGTCTTTTAACGAAACAACCTTTACTACAACATCGAGAAGAAACGGGCAGTGAAGCTGACCCGGAGAGAATACAGACACTCTCACACAGCTGGTGTCTAGCGTCGTCCCAACGGCGCGTCAATGTAGTCTCTCTCTCAGCGGAGTCGGCCGCTGCTTTTTATAGTTTTTCCAGTTCACAGGGAAAGGGTAAACCCTCACAGGAAAGGGAGAGCCAAACATGTTGGTTCACGGCGAATGACTCAATCGCAGGTGTTCCGACCTCATCTCCTCCACCTCCTGCAGACAGGAGAGGGCGACGCACTTTCCCTCGAGCTCCAGGCTTGGCCAGCTTTTGCACACACAAACGCACGCACACCCATTTGGCGCGTGGCAGGAACACGCTGAGACTTGTCGACGGGAGGAAGCGTTGCGCGGCCGATGAACGGCGTCGAAATGGCCGATCCGCTCGCGGTTCTGCCTGTTGCTATGCGGTGGCCGCGTCAGCTGTCCAACTTCTCGGTGGAGAAACGTAACAGCCCCCAACTCAAGCGGTGGCGTGGCGCGGTCGGAGCCGCGGCTCAGTTGGCAGGAGATGGCAACTTGGGTCTCTCATTTCACATGGGACGGTTATGTCAGAATCAGCTTGCTAGGACCCTGGCATTCACGTTACCCCTATAGGCCACTAAGGCACGTTCATATGGCTTGGTTAAAGCGGGGCTTTATATGTGGGCTGAGGAAGAAGAAAAAGAGAAGAAGAAGAAGAAGAAGAAAAACGTTCGGTCACCCGCAGCTAATGCTATCGCTCAATATTTGGTTCAGCAGCGTTGAACTCTAGTAATTTTTTGATGGAGACGAAAAGCAAGGCGCGCGTGTTCGGTGCGATGTCAGTACACGTTAAATAACCCCAGGTGGTCGACATTACCGGAACTCTCCCCTATAGCGTCTTTCATAACCTGAGTCGCTTTGGGACGTTAAATACCATAAATAAACCAGGAAATGCAGCCGTTGTAATGTTCTGTGCACGTGAAATAACCCACGTATACCTTAAGGGTTTCACTGCTTCTTTTCTGTTATGAACACTTGTAGTTGTTTAATTGTACGGGCACGCGTGCGCATGCGCCGTTCCCTAGCGGAGAGTGTCGCGATGACATCCGCATGATCTCGGCGGGCAGGCTAGACGATATATAAGCCCATAGGAAGATTCTGTCGGGAGCGCTGCTGGAACGCGGTCATGCTATCGGCGCCATGGCTCGTCGACTATCGGTGCAGCGCCGTCTGTGCTGGTCAAGCTCGCAGTGACACAAACTTGGAAGCAGCACTCGAAGGCCTCTGCATCCCCGTGACTTCCACCACATCAAACTTGTATTAAGTCTGCATTCTGCCTTTCAAACCGCCGAGTTCTTGTTTGTTTTTTCATTTGTTGTAGTACACAATTGATTAAGCATGAAGTACTGCCCTTAATACAGCGTCCCGTTTCTGAGAGCCCATGGTTATACGCATAGCGATGCCGATACTTTTTGCATTGTGCCGTTCAATCAAAGCACTATATTCACATTGTCTCATCATTTCAGGAGCCGCAACGATGAGTCGTCTGTCCTGACATGGATCAATGGATAAAGAGGTAACTAACGCCCTGCCAAGAGAGGGAAAGACATCACACACTCCGCACTCAGCGCTAAAGTTTACTTAAGCTGAAAGCCAATTCTGGGACCGAAAGTGCCCTCTAGCCATGCAGCGAGGCATTCACTCACAGAAATGTATGTTGAAATCGTAGGAACGTGGATACCACGTTGGCCGTTTCAGGCGTCCTTCAGACCAGGCAGCAAAGAAGCACTACTATACCATTCCGCGCCGCTTCGGAGAGTGCGTACGCATAAGAGAGAATACCAGAGCTGTGAACATTTACTGCCAGGAAACTCTAGTGTCGATTCGCTATCGCATTAGCCACTCCTCATACGGTTTTTTTTTAGCCGAGAATAGTGTATCAACCGCGCCTGCGAGGCCGCTACTACCCATTTAGTTTCCTTGTGACTTTTGTAACAAGTGCCTGCAGTTCCCGTGATACGTTATTGCAAAGGTGTCCTGCCGTGGTGGTGCATATGGCTATGGCGCTCGACTACTGTACCCAAGAATGCGGGATCGAATCCCAGCCACGGCGGCCGCTTTTCGATGGAGACGAAAAGCAAGGCGTACGTGTGCTGCGCGATGTCAATGCACGTTAAAGAACCCCAGGTGGTCGAAATTTTCGAAGCCCTCCACTACGGCGTCTCTCATAGCCTGAGTCGCTTTGGGACGTTCAACCTCATAAACTAAACGAAACCATTATTGCAAAGGTAAACTGCATGCAATACGATACACTAGCATGGTACTGAGAGCAATGCAGCAAGATAACACAGCGTATGAAAAGAAAAAAAGTTCGAAACGAGTCAGTGTCAGCGATAACATATTTTGGCACAGCGCAGGTAAGCACATGATTGCAGACGTAGAAATAATGTACTGCAAGTGATCTTCTCAATAACTGTTTCAGAATCGGAACCACAGGCCATGTCATTTTGACAATAAACTTCAGTCAGCAGTTGTGAACAAAAAAAAAAAAAGAGCACCCTAATTCATTAACTCCTTGTATGTATTGTCAATGTTGCCTTGTCTATCAGGTGCGCAGCGTGGCTGCTTTAGATAGGTATTTTTATCAGTTCTATTGCACTCATTGTAAAGCCTGTGTTGAGATTTCGCCTCATGATTTTTGCCGCACAGATCGTGATACCTTCATATTCAAGTTATAATTTCCTGTCACAGGCATTGCAGGCCGTTTGTGTAGCCTTTCCAACTTCTCTGTTACAGTGCCTGTGAAAGGATTTCTTTCTATAGAAACATAATCTAAGAAAGGGCTGACACTCAACAAATACTTTTTCTTCATCGCCCAACGAAATTTCTTAAAATCCTTTTGAAGTACAGATGACAAGAAACTTTAGCAGTTGTCATATCAATGCAGGTACACCAGTCAATAAGGATGTTGTGAATAACGTCGAGATGTTATCTTTTATGTGTAGCCTGAACAGCGTCATGGCTTAACAAATATGGTCCAACTATTTTTGCTCGTGTTTTGTAAATCGCACGTTGCAACGCATATATATGCACCTGGCGTCATACCTGATTTCAAGTATACCAGTCAGAAATTGTGTTAAGGTCGTTCTTAAGTACACTTCTCAAAACGCGTGATGGAATACAAAACGCTGTCTTTGACATGCCGCACCTTCTAATGAATATTTTAAAAGCTGGATTGACATTTGAGAGAGTACTCAGTCGCTGTAGCTCTGCGTTCGGGGTGCTCCACAGCTGCGTGTTCGACCCAGGCCACGGCGACCAAGGTGCGATGAAGCCCAAACTTAAGGAGCCCGTATTTATACTGTGGGACATAACTGCGCGTTAAAAAGCCCCAGATGGTCAAGATTTCCGATGCCCTCCACTACGGCGCCTCTCACAGCCGATGTCACTTGGGGACGTTAAACCGATAAAACAAATCAGTCACTTGAAAGGCAAGATATTTTACTGGATTCTAGCCATAACAGGTGTTTGTGTGAACAAATAAATGTATTGAAGGGACTAAGGTCTCTCCGCCTCTGGTATCACGCTTGAAAAAAAAAAAAAAAATAGACAGCTAAAAGCTATTTTCCGTTTTCCGTACAGACCTTATTTTTTCTTGAATTGCAAAGTCTGTTGCTGTTTGGATACGGGACACTATTGAATAAAAGATAATACTTGAGCCACTTCACCCCCACCCCTCCCCGACCTCCTCACCAAAAAAAGAAGAACTGACGCCTATGGATATATGTAAAAGAACTCTTAAAGACGCTGACAATTTTATAGCGCTTGTGCTTCAATGGATGGAAAAGCAGCCTGCCTTATCTCAGACGTCCACAGGAAGTATAAAGGGAACATTTTACTGAAATCATGCGGCGGATCCGACTGTGCGTCCGACCTTCACCTACTCGGCACTGCAATTTGCGCAGGTATGAGGACGCCAGCTCAGCTGACTCTGGCCGGCCTCATGCTGATTGCGGCCTTCAATCGGCGCCAGTGCGAAGTAGTTGAACCGGGCGGCCGATGCGCGGTCAGACTGGACTGGTGCGCCTGCAAAGTGGTTCGTCGTGGCCCCCGCGTCCTGTGCAATGCAACCGTCGACTTCGACGTGGTGAGCGCTGACCTCACCAAGCTCATGGGCTTAGCTATGGACTCGCTAATCCTAGACGGTGTGAACCTCACCACTCTTCCTGGCAGATACTTTGAGAACCTCACTGTGAAAGCTCTGGTGGTGAAAAACACCCCCTTGCAGTCTACGGATGAGGACAGCTTCGAAGGAGTGGCGCACCTCACGTCGTTGCACATGAGCCGTAACAGGCTGCGCGCGATTCCGCGCGGTCTGACAGCGCTCCCGGCACTGCAAGTCCTGTGGCTACCGGGCAACTATATAGCCGACATTGGAAACCTGCGGCCCCTTGTGAACCTAACTGATCTTGACTTATCGAACAATCTCATTGAGAAGCTTAATGACAATATCCTCAAAGACTTTCCCAAGCTGCGGAGAGTGTGGCTAGGCAATAACCTCATATACTTTCTATCAACTTATTTCTTTAAAGGTGTGAAGAATATAACGTTCATTGACTTGCACAGTAATATGCTCACAAACATCTATACTGCCTTTCAAGGTCTTCAACATCTCATGGTACGTAAACGGATATCTATTTTGTAATCTCAAGCACATTTTGTACTTTTCACGAACTGCTTGCCTCGTTATTCAAATGTGCACGAATTGTTTTCGGTGTCTTGGGGAACTTCTGCTAAGCAGAAATTGGGTGCTCGCTGTGTTTTGGGCTAACTGCTAAGGATACAGACGCAAAAGTACTTTTCTCTGCATCGAGTTCATTTAGATCTATGCATGCAGAAATGATAGAACGGCACATTCAAGCGCAATGAATGCAGCATTGCCTACCTGCATGTGTGCAAGTTTACAATAAGCAATACCGTATGTTCCCAAATATATGCTTCGTTAACCGCTATCCGCGGCAGCGCAGCATTGCAATGGTGACAAGTCCCGTTGGTGATTGCGTAAGAGGGACTTTCGCAGAATCCAGTACGAAAATATATATATATATATATATATATATATATATATATATATATATATATATATATATATATATATATATATATATATATATATATATATATATATATATATATATATATATAAATAAATCCAGATTGTTTAGGTGATACTTGCAACTTATATATACGCGCACATGCGACAAGAGAACTGCGCAGGAGTTTAAAAAGTGCCATTAATGAGGTTTCAAAGATAACGACGTCTGGATGCAAGCTTTATTATATATTATTTGTTTCCAGGAGCTCGACTTGTCACACAACAAAATCATTGGCATCGACAAGTTAGCGACGGGATCTACATCCAGGCTCAAAATGCTTCGTGCTAGCTACAACAACATCTCGTGGCTTTCTAAATTTGGTCCTATCAACACCGCACTCGAAACTATAGAACTTACGCATTGCAATATAAGTGAACTGCGCCCTGAAACGTTCGCCCAGCTTCAAGAACTGCAGAGACTTGATCTCTCTTACAATGCCATTGAGTACATTCCAGGCAACTATTTTCACAAGGAATCCAAGCTAAAGTATTTCTTTGCTGTTGGGAATAAACTCATCAGCATAAACAACACTTTCAGAGTGACCCGGCGCATGGAAGTTTTGGACCTATCTATGAATTTTATTGAAGACCTTGAGGATTCTCTCTTCACCATGCAGGCCTTGAAAAAACTGACGTTAAGAAACAACCGCATCAAGTTTATTCGAGACGGGACGTTCAAAAGTAACTCTTACATCAAACATCTGGACCTGAGCGGCAACGAGCTTCAGTGGGTCGGAATCGACTCGTTTGAACGTCTTTTCAGCCTCGAAGTGCTTGTTATGACCGGTACCTTTGTCATGTCGCTCAACGGCTCCCTGCACGAACTACCCAAACTTCGGTACCTTTTCATTCACGACAACCGCTTGAAGAAGCTTCGTGCGGCGGACTTTGCAAATAGCCCGCAAATAGTTTCCATTGATGCGAATCGGAACAATATAACCGACGTTCAAGGAGCCTTCAAGAAACTCGACAACCTGAAGAGCCTGAGCCTGAGGCGAAATCGTCTCAAGTCCATCCACAGAGCTAGCTTCCCCAATAAACTTGACAAGCTGAAGACACTGGTTCTGGATGGTGAGTTGATATTATTTCTTCGGCACCTTCTTTACATAAAGTCTTCGCAGGCGCTTATGACGACCATGAGCTCATGCGAAAAGCTGCTTGCTTTAGTACTTGGTTTAATGAGCATTATAAAAAGCTTACGCCTTTAGTCAGTTGCAATAAATAGCAACATAAAATGCAGTTTTAGGTGCTTGGTTTTTGTCTTCCTTTCTTTAAAGGGGCCTGCACGCAACCTTTGAATCGTGAGCATCTGCGCTGTTGTATTAGCTGATTCAATACAGAAGGTATCCGAGCAAAATGGGTGAGCAGACATCTTGGATTTTTTGCAGGAGTAAACCTACAAATTCGTCACAGGCCGGAACATCGACAACTAAGCATATTTAAATAGAAACCAAATGACTAACCAGCTTTCACTCAGAATTGTTCTCATTCATAGCTATCCCGATTTCAAATTCAAATTCAAATGGTTTATTTATCATTCAAAAACAGAATAAAAATGTGTCCAATACTGTTTGCACCCTGTTTGGATTCTGACCTCATCCGAGATTTCTACGCAGAGAATGCCACAGCTCGGCTGCGGCAATGACACCATTACTGGTGTAAGCTTAAAAGACTGTAACGTAATGGACTCGCAAACAAATTTCGCCCTCGGAATTTCATGGGTGGAAAAAAATAATCTTAGATTCATATTTATTTGGTGTTTCTCTAAAACGCTATTAAAGAGCTTAATTGTCATATAATCAGTTCTTTTGACAGCAATTAATAAAGGCATTGGCTTTATGGGCAGCGAATGTGCACGGCACGAATTCAGATTATTTATCGAGACGAGAGCGGACTACGTGCCTTCAAATCTACATCAAGCAACGCCTTCCGCAAGAAAGGAACTTCTGTCCACGAATAAACATTACGATCGGTATCGCGCGTTTTGAACAATATTTCCGCATTCAGTAGCGCTATACTTTCGAGCTGGATATGTTGGTGACCAGGCAACCATTAACGTTTTCTCACAGCTCAAAAAGAAGAAAGAATGATCAGTCTGAGCGACTCCGCAAACGTTTCTTAATGATGGCCTCGTCCAGTGAATCATCTTAACGAAAGTGTGGAATGCCTCGTTCTAATGTAGTTTTTTTTTTTTTTATTTGACTCGCTTTGACTGTCAGGCAGCAGGTCTGGTTGTAAACGAATACCATTCGTTGGAAATTAGAAAATCATATAGGTATAAAGACGGAAGGGAAGAGGGGGAGGGTGTTGGGTAAGAAATCGCTCGGCCAGAACAATTAAATTAGAGTCCTTTACAAGCAAAAATACTTATGAGTGAAGTTTCGTGAACGGTTATCACAGTCATAACTGCATTTATCGTGTTTTACCCATCTGCACGAAAATATTTATGCGCGATATAGCAGAAAACGAAGTGGAGTTTAAGCGACTGAATTCTGAACTTTTCTATAGCTTCCTAACATAGATTCGTAATGTCATGCTTCTGTATAGCATGGAAAAGGGAACAAGAGCCTCATTTGGCCATTGTACAAGTCCCCGATCCCGTCAGCTTTGAATTCAGTATTATTACTACCCGTATTCTTGGATTTCGTCGGGTGGCTTCGAAGCCTCAAAAGAAGGAGAAAAAAAAAATCCTCGCCGCCTGTGGGCTTCGGACCCACGCTTAGGCAAAGAGAACAGATTTACTGACCAGTGCGTTAGGCCACTGCACCTATATTCGAGTGCGATAATAATAAAAAAAAAGGTAGTCAACTGTGCCACCGCGCTTTTTTTTTATTATTATTCCCTTTTAGCCGATTTCTACGTCAGTCTTCTGTCAGTCCACGCTGCCGCTTCTGAATGCATTCAACAGGATAGTTAAGCGGGCCAGTTGGTGATACATCATCCAAAAAAACAGCGCAAACAAACGGGGACGACAGGAAGAAACAACAGGAACAGGCGCTGACTCTCAACTAAAATTTAATCGCAGAAAACACATTTATATAAGGTACAGAAAACAATAAAACACCAAAACCAGACCGCACGTGTTACTATGTGATGTCCAGATATGCAACTTCGCAGTCACGCAGGAGCAGGGAAGGTTTGCTGACACACAATCTTTCTTTCTTGGCCATATTATACGCCTCGATGATTTCCCTGGTCAACTGGTCGGGGTGTTTGTACAAAATGTCAGTATAATGTAAAGACGGAAAACAGGATTGACACTCTAGTTGATCATTGCCGTGAGTGTCAATCCTGTTTTCCGTCTTTACATTATACTGACATTTTGTACAAACACCCCGACCAGTTGACTAGGGAAATCATCGAGGCGTATAATATGGCCAAGAAAGAAAGATTGTGTGTCAGCAAACCTTCCCTGCTCCTGCGTGACTGCGAAGTTGCATATCTGGACATCACATAGTAACACGTGCGGTCTGGTTTTGGTGTTTTATTGTTTTCTGTACCTTATATAAATGTGTTTTCTGCGATTAAATTTTAGTTGAGAGTCAGCGCCTGTTCCTGTTGTTTCTTCCTGTCGTCCCCGTTTGTTTGCGCTGTTTTTTTGGATAAAGTCTGAATGCATGTTTTGCAACCAGTATGGATACATTTATCATATAGTGTAGACTCACCAAGAAACCCAAGCGATAGCTAGTAAAGAAAACCCAACATAATCGGATTGGGAGACGGCCGTGTGCATCTGCAGGCACAAATGTCCTTCATTGGTTGAGAGAGCTCTGGTAGCGGCATCGGCCAACGGACTCGAACTAACCCCTAGATTATTTTTCTTAAATAAATGTGTATACTACTACCACTGCTGCTTGTGCTGCTGCTGAGCTTCTGACGTCTCATATTCATCATCTTACTCTCCTCTGACAAAGCTTAAAGCAGCCGTTAAATACTCAGCTAAACTTTGCAAAACATGGCAAAGTAAATTTAAACAAAGGAAAACATGGCTAAACGAGTTCAAAAAGTTGCTTTTGCGTGTATAGCCGTGCTTAGACAAGCAAAACTACACCTTATTGTTTTGTTTTGTTTTTCTACAAGCTCTATCTGAAGCGCATCCTCGATCGCTGACCGTCCGCCGCTCATATCTCACTTTGAGCGGCGGATGTTTATTGCAAGCACAGTCAAATAAGTTGCCTCCGGCTCAGCCGCCGAAATTTTCAAAAATGATTTACCTTTCAATTAGGACATGATTGGTTTCGATAAAATCGTGAAGCCAAAAGACGAGTGCTACTCCACTTTGCTTTATTGCAGAACAAGTACTCGTTACAGCTTTCGTACGTAGCCTCCCCCTCCCCCTTTCTGCCCTTGCTGTGAAATTCTCCTGTACATCGTCGTGGGTGCTGAGAAACAAGTGCGGACAAAAGTAAACTGAAATCCCCATAAGCTATGCTGCCTCGAAACGCTTTTTCATTTTACTTTACCAAATATAAATTCGGTGATCCAATACAGAAGGGTATCCAAAAAAAAGTGTGGGCAGACACCTTAGATTTTGTGCTAGGGTAACCAACAAAGACGGCACATTCTGGAACATCCACAACTTAGCACGTTTAAACAGAAACCTAATCGCTAGCGGGCTTTCGCTAAGAGTTGTTCTCATAGCTATCACTGCTTGACCTCATCCGCCGAAATTTTTACGCAAGGAATGCCACAGTACTGCCGCTGCAATGCATCGTTACTGCTGTGAAAGAGTTTAGGCACAGGGTGCAAATTATGTATATATCCCCGGACAGAGCAAAAAGAAATTGCAGATTTTAAAGAATCCTTGGACCAAGTTTCACGAGCTAACGTTAGCCGTCGGCCGCAGCCGCACTTGCTGTTGCCGCCTCGATCTTGGCTCGCTTCCGGGCTTGGTAAGCTTTTCGGCAACAGACTAGACTGGATTCTCATTGTTCGATTATCTTGGTAGCCTGCCTGGCACAGCTGCGGTTTCCGCCTTCAGCGAGATGGCGTATGTGTATGGCGTATTTACCTATAGGTTAAATGAAGGAGCGTTGCAGATGGAACTTGGTGAAGACGGAGATGTTCATTACACAGCGCCAGTGTTCTGCAGTTGGAACTTGACGACGATGTTTATTGCGCAACGCGAGATGAAACATGCGGCGCACGAGTACGTGGCACCATCTGTGGAACGCATGAGATACACATTAGGCCCAGGAATAACGCGATACTCGCAAATGAACGCGTAGAGCTAACGTTCGAAGAGGATGCTCTACCGACCTGCTCAATGTCTTTATTATACCTATACTTAACAGTAGCTCATGAACTCATATTCTTTCATTTCTATAAATAACACGTGACTACAGTTATTTAGTTTGAGGTACATCATTATTATCATCATCATCCGCCTGACTATACCCACTGCAGGGCGAAGGCCTCTCCCATATTTCACCAATTAACCCGGTCCTGTGCTAGCTGCATCCACTTGACCCCTGCGAACTTCTTAACCTCATCTGCACACCTAACTTTTTGCCGCCCCCTGCTACGCTTTCCTTCCCTTGGAATCCAGTTTGTTAACCTCAGCGACCATCGGTTTTCCTCTCTTCGCACTACATGTCCTGCCCATGCCCATTTCTTCTTCTTACGCACTGCTACGTATTTCTGCTTTGCACATTTATATGCAAACGAGACTGTGGAGTGAAAATGACGTTCTGGAAATAACTGAGCATTTGTTAATGAAAATGAGCCCCACTTGTTTCGTTTAGATGCAACTTCGTCCTTTTTTCTCATTTGCATTTCGTCGGTCGTTTCATAATACGGACTACAGATTGCATTATTACGTTGCTGTTCTTTGTACTAATTTCCTATTAATCAACTGTTTTTACTGTTTTGAGAAGAAATCTTTAGAGCCAGTAGCAGGCTTTGTTGTCTGCTTCCACGCAACGTAAACGCATTCCTTTCTCGCAGAAAATCCGCTCTTCTGCGACTGCCAGCTTTCCTGGCTCGTCGAAGTCGCGCCTTCACTGCCTTCGAAAGGTGACCCACTATGCCACGGGCCTCACTGGAACCGAGGGCAGCTCTTCAGGCTATCGCCCGACAACCTCACTGATTGGTTCGCCAACTGCAGCCGAAGCTGCAGCTGTGCCTGCCACCAGAACACCAGCTTTTCTGCGGCGATCCTTGTCAACTGTTCCCGAAGAGAATTACAAGAGCTGCCAAACGAATTTCCATGGAAAACGTCCCTGCTTGACCTGAGCGGGAACCGTCTCAGACTACTGGACGACAGATTGGTTCGCAAGACCCCATTTCTCGATTCACTGCTCATGGCAAATAACATGATTTCGTTCATCGGAACCGGTGTTATTCCACGGTCGACGAAAGAGCTGGACCTCGCAAAGAACAGCTTGAGACGGTTTCCTTTAGGCTTGGTTTCCGAGAGAACAGTGTCGTCCGTCTGGCTGTCCGGCAATCCATGGAAGTGCAGCTGTCAGGACTACCCATTTCGCCAGTGGGCAGAAGCCCATAGCTATGCGGTGAGCGGACACGAAACATTTTGTGCTTGCTTTGTTTTTACACATTTCGTTTTTGAATCCTGACGCTTATACCTGGTTCTGTTTCCACTGTTACCGCTTACGAAAATGCAGATTCGAGATTATAATGAAACCCTTTGCGAGCAGGGACAAAACCTCCTTACATCTGGCAAAAGGTTCATGGACCTTGGAGAAAAGGATCTGTGCCCATCGCGGAAAGTGTTCATGATATTAGCCTATGGAGTTCCTTCTTTAGGTAAGTGTTGGTTAATGTCGGCATTTGCTAAATGAAATGTTTGAAAAGCTGGTGGTGCGAAAAGGTGCCCATAATCGTACGCCACAGTCGGCGCTGTTTTTGCTGTGGTCTTGAAGTTCTGGGGGAGGTGCAAGCAAAATCTTCTTGTTTTAAAGTTTTTGTTTCTTTTACGTGTCATGTGGAAACAGCGGTATGTGCGTAGCAATAACAAATATCAATGTTAAACGAAAAAGTATGCGATAAAAAGGGAGCGTAAAAAAGTTCTTGACTAATGAGCAAGTGCATTAATAGTTTTGCCATCTTCGGACAACTTACGCGCGATTCTTTGCATGAAAAAACCGGGCTCTTGAGGGTAGCCTCAGTCTGGTGCAGATAATAGCGAATGACAAAAAGCAGCTGACTGTAGTGCTAAAGCATGGAAGGCAACTGCTGAAATGCATTGAAATAATCGTCAGTCATGTCCTCTTCATTATAGGAAACCATTGCCTCTCCCACCGATATCCAGTTAGCTGTGTAACTGGTTCTGGTGACCTTGGCGTTTTGGTATTCGCCCACTAAACTTTTCGATCTTTTAAATCACAGGAATTAACAAAGAATATGTAGTTAGAACATGTTCATTCAGCATGTACAAAAGCAAATGTGCTCTGAACACCTCAACACCTGTTTCACCTCAACAACTGTTACACAACATGTTTCCTTTTCCAGTGTCACTGTTTATAGCGGCGCTGGAGATGCTTGCGATGTTAATAGGTTTAAATTTGGTTTGGTTTGGTTTGGTTTGGTGTTTGGGTTTCAAAGTGACTCAGACTATGAATGACGCCGTAGTGGAGGTATCCGGAAATTTCGATCACCTGGGGTTACTTAACATGCGCTGACATCGCACAGCACACGGGTGCTTTGCATTTCGCTTCCTTCGGAAAGCGGCTGCCGCGGCCGGAATTCGATCCCGCAACCTTGAGCACAGCAGTCGAGCGCCCTAACCACTGCAGCACAGCGGACGGTAGACGAGAATCTGATTCAACATAAGCGGTATGATGAGCATTTTCAGGTTTCTGGTACGTTGTGCATGCATGGCACTCTGCAACTTTGGCCATAGCCTCCTACTTTGGCCTGCACCTCAATAATTTGCGGTACATAATCCGCACTCTGTGTATAGTCCACAGGACTCATTGCTGCTAAAAAAAAAAAAAAAAAAAAAAAAAAGCTTTTTTTTTTACTATCCGCGCTCGATGCATAGCCCGCGCCCGACCTATGGAATCACGCTGTGTATTTTAGTCAATACGTCAATACTGGGAGACACAGAAAAGGAAATTTTGTGGAGCACGTAGTTATATATAGTCCGCAAAACCCAAGTTTGCAACGATTTCGGCTAAATACCGAAGCGCTGGACAGGAGAGATTTGGTAAGCATTGAAGTACACACCGGAGCTGAGTTCGTGTGGCCTCGACATAAGCTTATGCTTTGAAATAGGAGATAGCTCAGTTTCTGGTATAACCTCCTAAAAAAAAAAAAAAAAGAAAAAGAAAAAAAACGTGCACAGGGCGTTCGCAAGAAAACTGTAATTTTCAAAAATGAATTTTCTTGAAGTAAAATGATATGTCTTTCGCGATCATAGTCAAAGCATTTGCTGGAGCCATTAAGTGTATGAGGTAAGTTTGTTACCACTGTAATTGACTAAAGTCTATGAACATCTAAATTTTGGAACTTAGGGGCTGGAATGGAAATAGAGAATTATGGCGGCCTGGCACGATATCCTAAACCTTCCGCATGTGCAAAAGGGCATTGCCTTTGGCGCAATGAGGCTAGGAACTTCGGCAGTCCAAAAGTGGCGCGCGCCGGCCGCAAAGCGAGTTTAGTTACGCCCAGCTCTTTCCCACCTGCAAGTGCAGCGCGTCTCATCCAGCTGCTCAAGCCAGAGACAAAGAGCGTACGGAGAGTGGTCCATCCGCTCCGAGCTGCCTTTACCTAATTTGTGAACTGGTTATCGGCTGTCCACTGCACAGCCGGAATCCTTAGCATCGTAGCGCGAGCAGCAGTTAGGTTTTTACGCATATATTAACTGGCGTTGGATGTCAAGATGAGCCGCTATTATTCTCCAATTGGAGACAAACGCCCGTTCACTAAAATTAATATGTCAGTTAAAATTGAGGTTATTATAGTAGCAATCAACTTCTCTCATAACTTTTATGACCCCCTGCAACGCTGCCGCTATAATTCAAAGGAATCGTTGTTTGGTCTGAAAGCATAATTTTTGAAAACTACAATCTTTCCACCAAATAGACACCGTGCAGAGCATTGAAATACGGGCATGAATGAAACTGGTTTTAAGTCTGCTCCGCCGCTTTGGAGCGTTTCACTTGCAGGTGTTGAAGTTCGAATGAAGAGTGCATGATACAAAAGAAACCTTGAGAGGTTGCGTTAGAAAGAGGAACTGGACACAAAGTGTAACACCTGTGCATGAGAGCTGCTCAAACCAACACGGGATGGGGCGTCTTGCAGCGCTGAAAGTTGGGATGCCACGAAAATTATTCGCAGAACAGTAATCGCATATGGTGATGACGGATTATAAGGTTTAACTGCCCACAGTGACTCAGACAGTGAGGGACGCCGGCCGTTGTAGAATGATCCTGACATTTCGACCACCTGAGTTTCTATAATGTGCACTAACATCTCACAGCACACGGGTGCCTTGCTTTCCGCCTCTGGCAGCCGCAGCCGGGATTCGATCCTGCGCTCTTCAGTTCACTAGTTGAGCGCCCTAACCACTGAGCCACCGCGGCGGGGCAGGACTATTAGTTACATGACACTCTGCCGTGCTTCTTCATGAACATAATTTTTGTCACCTGTCCAAATATTCAGAAATTACATTTTGCCAGAATAAGGTCTATATAATATGCGCTGCTTTTAATGCAGTTCCAATAACTGCTTCTATAATGACCCAGAGCGAGTAATTGTTTATCCATAACTTTTGAGGTCCTGGTAACAAATTCTAGCTTTTCCCGCAGTGGTGGTGGTCACTGGAATGGCCGCCGTGACAGCCTACCTCAAGTACAAGCATGAGATAAGGGTGTGGCTGTACGCGCGAGGCGTCTGCCGCTCGCTCCAGTGCATCAAGGAGGACGATATTGACGAAGACAAGGACTTCGACGTGTTCCTGTCGTTCAGCAGCAAGGATCGTGAGTGGGCGTACAGCGAGCTGCTCCCGAAGGTAGAAGCACACGGCTTCTCGGTGTGCACCTACGACCGAAATTTCAAGGGCGGATTCCTGATCCAAGACATCGTCCAGGAGGCCGTTTGTTGCTCCAGGCGCACACTTCTGGTCGTCACACAGTGAGTACTTTTAGAACTCGGTGCGTATAAAAAATACCTTCAGGAAAATAGCGTGAGTACGCGATATAGCAAGCTCTGTGCCGCCTCAGTGAGCAAACATCATCATCCATATGAAAAAGCTTATCGCTGAACAGAGATGTATTACTGACCCCATTTGGACACGGCTGTTTATTCTGATCTTAAACAAGAATAGCATTTCTTGTCATGCTGAAACATTACATTTACTTTTACTGACGGTGTCGGGTATATAAGCACCTAGCTATTGCCGCCAGCAGTGTTTGCGATGTCTAGACTTCGGATAATGAGCGCAGAAAATAGCGCGAGTATATATGAGACAGGAATGGTCAGATGCAAGCAGATCTTGAGGATGCTTGACTGGGCAGTCATCAGCACACCAGGCACATAGCGAGAACATTGTCGTATGATTAGCCAAACATAAGCAGTTTTTCACGCGCCGTACTAGGAGAGTTGCGCGTGGCCCTCCTGGCGTGATGCAGCAGTGATTCATCAGCACACAAATATGCTTCCATCACTGTGCTTGCATGGCCATAGCAACGCCGAACTCGAGAGCGCATGCAGAAACGGTCGCTGTGATAAGCGATGGATCAAAGATCATTCAGAAATAAAAGGTTGAGTGGAGCTCACAGGCTTAGTGTATCAATCAACGAAAGCTTATTGTAATTAGCGGCTAAGTGGTGTGTAGTTGCAGTCCTGTTTTTGCGTTTCACAGGCATCTGGTTGAGCGTCTCACAGGCCATTTTAGCTTCTTTTCGTTCACGTGTATACTCGACCTTTTTTGCGGTCTGGAGTTCGACAGTGCTCCCTAGACACACTTCACACACAGCCTTTGTCAAAAGTGTCGAGCCCAGGGGGTCTGCTTCTGAGCTGTGTAGTGGCGCTAATTGAGCATTAGTGGAGGTCCTTTCCAATGAAAAGGGTAGGGTAAAAAATCTTGTTTGCATCAAGAGATTCAAAACACTGGAAATGCATTGCAAGCCGCACGAAGTGGCTCAGTAGCAGACCCCCTTGACTCTACTCTTTTTACAAAGACTGTACTTCAGGCTAGAACGCCGTCGTCGCTCCAACGCAGCATTTTCACTATCCTGAATAGAATACGTACATTACAAACCAAATTTGTGAACCGAACGGACCGACAGCTACATCTCGATAAACAAGTAGGCCGCTGACACTATGTCACTCGCGCCGGCTACAAATCGCTTCTGCGGCTTTGTGAGTCACGTCTCGCCTCCGCAGAAAAACGAGCAGCCGGCGCTTCGGCCACTTCGGCGCGCCGGCTACTCGTTTGCTGCGGAGGCGAGACGTGACTCACACAGCCGCAGAAGCGATTTGCAGCCGGCTCGAGCGAAGCTTTCGCTGTAAAAACCATGGAATGTTGCCACCAATATGTAATACAGAGGTGTCTCGCTTCTGCTTGCGCGTCGTTATTTATAATCATTGCTTTCAGTATGGCATCGCACCCCTGGATCATCGTATCTTTTAGGATTCGCTTTTGCTTCGGCAGCTCGCACTTCTGAGTCCCGGCGTCTTGCTCTTTCTGCTAGCGCTGTCAAGCCTCAACTCCAAGAACTGTCCCCCAGGCGTTGGCGCATGCGCCGGAGAGTTCCGTGACACTCCGCTCCAGGGGCATGCATCTCCGTGTTCCTCGTGCTAGTTCGCTCACCCCCGCATGCTGACTGAAAGAATTTCAAGCTGCGCAGAAAAGAGAAGAGATGAAAAGACCGAGTCTTGAAGAGGCGCAAGCATCCTCTGTATCTCCTCCGATAAGGAAGCGAGGGAATGTTTGTTCTGAGCTCGAAACGAGTAGTTGAGTGCCGCAGAAAAGCAGTGGGTTGCGTTTTAACGCGATACTGCTGAAGGTCCCGTTATTCGAAAAATATGGCGTCGGTGCTGTGAGCAGAGTATCGCGGGAATGGTACTGGCAGGTGGTAGCTGGCAGCTGGAATGGCCGACTGCCAGCTACCGCCTGCAATAATTTTTCTGTGCTTTGTGTGACTTAACGAGACCACAGAGTACCAAAGAGTTGGAAGGAGCGGCCAACTCGGGTTGCTCGATCTTTTGAAGTGGAAATGAGGAACAAGAATCAACCTTTCAGTGTTCTTGGATGCCAAGCTAGGCACGCTACATCTAGGCCACGCAGGCACGTTCATACGGCTCGGTTAAGGCGGAGCTTTATATGCTGGTTGGTAGCCTACGCTACCACGTCATACCCTAAAGAGAGAGGAGCGTAAGTGTCCCCCATAATTTTTCGGCAACGTGACGCAACAAGAAATATCTTAAATAAAGAATGGCATGGTGCAATCTTCCGATGCATAGCAAAATCTTGATTTACCGGAAGCTGCACCGATTTCAGAATTCCATATGTTTCGATGGATCCAATGATTAATTCTTATAGTTTGCGCATGGGTTATATCTTCGCACAAGAGTTTTAAAAGTAGCGCAATAAGTGATTAAAATCTCGACGGCGTTACGGCTTCTCTGCACCGCGCACCGCCGGGCTTTACGACGATGTCAAGGATGGTGCCGGCACATTTCCCGCATAGAAAGAGAAAAATTGATTTTAAGCATTAAGAACAACGCTACCGAAAGAAAAGGTATAACAAGCGTTGTTTGGTGGAATGAGAGAGCGCAACCGCAAGATGTGGGTAAAGACAACGGAAATTAGAAATATTGCCAACTGTGACGTCCTTACCGACCTTCTCTGCAGTCCCGCGTTGTACTAATTCTTATCTTGAGCTTTGTCCGTCGATTACGTCGTCAGTTTGAAAGCTAAAAGCTAGCCCACACAACAAAAAAAAACTTTGTATTTATGGCCTATTAAGTAAAGTAACATGGAGTCTGCGCATACAGAGCGAGAAGTGATCAGCTGGTTAAATGCTGGAGGAATGGGACAACCACGCAATTGGAAAAGAAATCCCAGGGGTTGTCTCCTACTACTATTCCGTCGCAAGGCAAGGAGAATTATTTTACGGCAAAAAGCTGCTTCTAATCTCCTAGGCATGGATTTAAGCCACTGCTCAAGTATGGAGAAACTACACTTCATTTCACAAGCGGTTTGCCGCACTACAAATGATAAGGGTGGCCTGGACTAATCAGCACGACGGACGTACACAACATGGTTGTGTTTGTTCCTGTGGAACAATCGTACACCGCGGCCAATAGGCGCGTGTACGAACACGATCATGCAGTGCAGACGCTATCTTGTTTGGCCCAGCACACCTTTACATTTCGTATTGATACAAACAGCGATGATGAACTACTGCATACGAGTGCCCTGTTACACGCACAAGTAGCGCGAGACAATCTCCCCTCCTCTTTTTTTTTTTCTGCGTTCATTCTGTCTACTTTCTTTTTCCTGATGAGTGTAAAAAATGTTCGTGATTCAAAAAGATTGGCAAGCACAGAGAATTCCTAGTTCTGCACATTTTTTTTCTGTTTTTTTCTTTCTTTCCCACGAGGCACTACGTGGAGAGTGAGTGGTGCCGCTGGGAGTTCCGCGTGGCACAGCACCGGGCCCTGGAGGACAACGTCAACCGGCTGATCTTGGTGGTTGTCGGTGACGTCCACCCCGAAGACATCGACGAGGAGCTGCAACGCTACATGCAGGAGACCAACTACCTGCGCTGGGGCGAAACGCACTTCTGGGATAAGCTGCTCTACTCTCTACCCAAAAGAGACGCCCTGACCAGAGTCATTCCCAACGCGCACGCACTCACGCCACTGGAGACACCGGCCTCCTCCTGAGGGTTACGCTACAGACCGAGTCCGTAGCTGCAATCGCTTACGACCATCTCTCTCCCCTCTCTCTCTCTCTTTCTCTGTTTTTAGTATTTCCATGAGAACCTCAACGCTGTTACTGAGGCCACGGATGTCGTGTGTGCTATGTGTACACGCCACGTGACGTCTGGAGCAAGTAAGGTTCAGGCCACACGTCAGGTATCCGCCCGCAGAGAAGGCTCAAGAGCTCAGTGACTATAGCGTTATCCTGTTAAGCCCGGGGAAGCGGGAATAAATTGCGACCCGGCATCAGCATTTCGATTGAGTCCGACTGCAAAAATGCCCGTTTGCTGAGCGATATAAGGAAAATTTGAAAAACCAATTTTCCATTTGCAGCTTTGGGGAATTAAATCCCATGCATTATACCCATACCATACCATACCATACCGTACCATACCATACCATACCATACCATACCATACCATACCATACCATACCATACCGTACCGTACCATACCATACCATACCATACCGTACCATGCCCCAACCATACCATACCATACCATACCATACCATACCATACCATACCATACCGTACCATACCATGCCGTACCGCACATTCCTATCCATTCTTCCTCTATTTCAAGTACAATTATGTATTTCTGCGCATCAAAGCTTCGTATTAGTAATTATCAGCCTTCAACTCACTATTTATTTTACATCTTTTTCACTATGCGTACGGCGAGCTCGGACAAAGACCATTGAAGCGAAACTGTTCAGATGGTGATGCGTGTGTTCCCACGCTGGGTACGTAGTCAGAGTAACCATACTAGCTGTATAATTTATATCCATTTGTTTGTCTTTTGTAAGAGGGGGCATTACGCCGTTGTGAGGAAATAATTACTTGTTATACAACACTGAGAGCAACATTAAGTGTTTATTTTGTCCTTCGCCCTTATGAGAGGTTTAATAAAAGAACTGAGTGAAGAAACTTCCTTGCTTTTAGAAGGGGTATTTTTCTCCATTTGTAACACGATATATAAAAATGTTTACTTTCACTTCCCGCTCGTACGTATATGAATTACTAAATATAGCGTCACTTGAGAATACATGTAAACAAGGTGTAAGATAAAATAATCACGGCTAATTATTTCTCGTCTCCTGAGCCGAGAAATGACCTGAGCAGTATCTTGCTCCTTTCGTCCTGTTAATTGGCATATATGTTCAGAAGCAGTGAACGAGATGAGAAGAAAGCATTGGCAGAAGAGCCAAGCTGCACACACGCGGTAGAAAGTACAGGTTGTAGCAGACGGTGTACAACGATTGCTCAGTTGATTTATTCCTCTCCTAACTCATTTTACTCGCTTAAGTGCTTCGATTCCTAATAAATATCAAGTTGCACGTCACTGCATCCATGCTGTCAATTGCTTTGGTGCGATTTAACAGTTTCGAATCTGCTATACAGTAATGAACAAATAGGTATGCTATTTTAGGCTTTGCACACAAAATAAAAATTTTTTGAAAAAAAAAAATTCCTCACTTCCTTTTAATGTCCTGGTTGAACATAAAACAGCGCGAAACACACAGATGAAAGAATAGAATTAT
Organism: Amblyomma maculatum; assembly: GCF_055883805.1. NCBI lineage: Eukaryota > Metazoa > Arthropoda > Arachnida > Ixodida > Ixodidae > Amblyomma > Amblyomma maculatum. Next base: position 238,699,914 of record NC_139344.1, read on the forward strand.
TTCGTCTGTTAGCGCTGTTTTATTATCAACCATGTATCACCAACTCGCCCGCGTAGCTATTCTATTCTAATGTCCGTTTGTTGAGCGAAGAGCTGTTTTTTTTTTTTTTTTTCCCGAAAAGTTTGCCACAAGGCATAGGTTGAGAAAGGGGAAATGGGATGCAGGAGATAGAAAGTTAAAAGAAGGAGTGAAGTCCAGATTCACTAAGGTATTCGCAGAGGTTGGCGGTGTAGTGATTGTCCATTGTCCACTTCTCGTAATCACAATCGCGGTTCCACCGCAGGCCCACCTTCATGAGTAGCCGTTGTCTAACTGGAGCCGTTGCTGGGCGCGTCCGCAACAAGTGACGCACATCACAGATATCAGGTGCAGTGTCACATTGAGGGCACCTGTCAGTCACTGGTAGATCTTTATCACGCCAACGATGACGTACAGAGTGGGTCAGAGCCGCCCCTGCCCTGCATGGCCGCGAATCGAAAATGAAAAACGAACTGATGCCCAACAGTTACGCCTCCAAGAGCTGTTGGGGGCGTAACTGTAGGGGGGGGGGGGGGGGGGCGTAACTGTTGTGCATCAGTTCGTTTTTCATTTTCTTGCTTTCATGGGAGCTTCATATTGCGTTCAGTTTCCGTCTGTTCTGAATTATTATTAACTCCCTTTCAAGTGACATGACGTGCGGGTGCATGCACGGCAGTACAATTTTATAAGCGATGTGCGAAGTACAGAGTGCATAGTGCACGTAACGCACACCTCAGGCGGTAATTATACACGGCCAGAACTCTTGCATCAAAAAGCAATCAGCTCTCACTTCTTTTCAATGTAGCGTAATCGGTGGCCTCAGTGCATGTTATCAAGAGAGACAGGATCAAATGAGATCAGGGCCGGCTTGCACGATAAAGTCCGAGCTAAGTCCAGACTTAAATGGTGTCTTTAGAAAGACCAAGTTTATTTAAGACGGCTCGTGTTCCGAACGTCGAACGCTTCGGGTTCATGTTCACCAGAGTGGCTTCCCAGAACGGCCTCAGCAACCACTTGGGGCATTTTTCCTCGTAACACAATCTTATGCCGCAAAAAGCAATGGCACGGATTTTACACAACGCAAAATTGACGGAATGTGCACGTCTTACAGCAGGGACAGTGCCAGCGCATCCCTGTATTTCCTTAATTTCTCTACTTAGACACCTGGCGTCCTTGTGTCTTAACCAGGACAGCACCAGAGTCGTAATCATACAAGCGACATATTCAAGTCAGGACTGAAGCCCAGTCTTGACTCCAGTCTTAAGCGGCCATGCTAGTGGCCTATTCTTTAGACTCCAGTTAAGTCTGGACTTAGCTAAGACAGTCTTAAGATTGTTTTGTGCAAGCGGGCCCTGGTTTCTATATTTTCACTGGGACACTCTAGAGAGACAAACTAAGTTGTCGAAAAAGAAGCAGTTCGCTTTAGCAAAAAAAAAAAAATCTTGACTTTCTATTGCTGACATTTCCGAAGGTTTTTCACTGGTATCCAGCTCTCCTGCACCTGGATCCTCCTACAAATGTTGATAAACGCGAATTATAAAGAGTCTAGACCTTGTGGCGTTGTGGCATTAATTACATGTGGGGCGCCTATTATAGTGGGGCGATTATTATTATTTTCTTTTTTTTTACGCTGTGTGTATTCTAATAAATGAATACTGTCCATCCAAGGGCTGCAAAACATCATGTGATATGTCGTGAGCTAAAAGAAATGACCGCAACTCAAATTCCTCGCATCATTGAAAATTATGAGGCTTCCAGAATTATGTAATCGACTAACATCTGGCGTAGAGGGGTTACTAAGAAAAAAAAAAGGGGATTTTTTTAGCGGAATCGAAGTCCATGTCGTGTGATAGTGACGGGATTCGTTGTATGCGTTGCCCAAGACGCACTTTTTGTGAACCTGGTCATCAATTTTCCACATTGAACCATCGAGTTGGGAATATAGCGGCACAAGCCTCGTTCTCCGATCACGGAGTTCGTCTCTTTACTCGATTTCAGGTGTCATGAGCAGATGGTTTCCAAGGGATTAGTTAGGAAATTCATTCTGTGATAGATACGCAAAAATCTTAGCTTTGGATAGATGTTTTAAAAGAATGGCGACCCAAAGCACTCATCAGTCCTTATAAAGCGATGTAACTACAGGAGGTCTGATCGCAGAAAGTAAATAATCTGGTATGCATAGATTATTTCAACAGAAAGTATTTGGATACGCTCCGAGCGTCATCCGTGGGACAGAAAAGGGAACAACGCTGAGGAGAAGTTCGACCAGCTGCTGTGGGAGTAGAGATCATAGACTGCACGCTTATTACAACTTCCGTGCGGTGTCAAGCTGTGACAGAATCAGAAGGCTTGTGTTCAAATCACTGGCTAGGCTATTGTGAGGAGTCACCTTTTTTTTTTTTTGCAAATTTCTTATTTATTTCGTATCAAGAGCGCATATTATCGCCAGTGCGTTCACGAAGTAGATTTCTAATGTGCTTGCTCCGTATGGAAATTGTGGCCTGATATGGGGATAATCACCAGTTTATACTGTGTAAAAACCGCGAATCGCTTTCCCGTCAAGCTTATAAGCAAGTTTAGGAGACGAAAAACAATTTTAATTCAAAAACTAAAACATCACGTTCGTTCACTCCTGCATTTGCACACGCGCGCCATATGCGCAAATTTTCAGAGCACTCTCATCTGTAACTCTGTGGGGAGCATTATGTAAAACAGAACAAACTGCAGAACGCGCAACGGTGTTCGAACACTTTTCACGTGTGATACGCAGCAGAAATTAGGGTTTTTGCTAGTTAACCCCCTAGCTGCAAACGCTTCTGACCAAGAACAGTGATGCTTGAGATCAATGCTAACTATGTGTCTGCAAGCTTGAGAAGCGTGACATGAATCGTGCAAAGGATATAAAACAAGCTTTATCGGCATTCTAGATCACGCCACCGAAGTGTTAAAAAAATTTGACACTAATTACGCTATGTCGCACAATGCTCTGAACTCAGCGAAGGCTGTGCTACGTGGACGCGCTGTGTATATTTGTTTTTGTCCCTGAACCGTCCCCACTCGTCTACGCGCACCAAGGGGCGTTCCTAGCGTCTGGCGGCGCCTTTGGACCGCGCATCCCTTTCGATGACCTCAAAGACTGTACGAAAGCACAGGGCTCGGGCTTCGTGAAGGCTCATAAGATTGCGCGTGCAAGGTTGCGGCTGGGAGTGGTGTATATCGAAAAAAAAAAAAAAGCAACACGGATAAAAGAAGGCAGCACTTGCACTGCCGAGGGGGCGGATGCGGCTACAATGTGCGCCCCCGTATTTTTCTTACCTTTTCCTTCTATTCTGTTCATCCCCAGTGCTGCATATTCTTAACCGTCGATCAACTACAGGGCAGTATGGTGTATCGTTGCATGGAAACAGGATCTCTGATTTGCGTGCTTCCAGTGGAACCTATGGTGGCTCTTTTTCAATGAATGAGTGCTTCAGATGAACAGTTTGTACGACTTTCACTTGAGAGACGGAATGTTTGCGTTTTCTTTAGGGCAAAGGCTGGACTTCGGTGCATGCTATGAAAATCGAGGACGGTGTTAGTCTGCCGTGTTGCAGGCGGGTTTTAAGCGCAGCTGAAGCATACCTCGCCGAAATATTGTCGACCCTCTCTGCAACGATCACTGCTGTTTTATTCCGCTCCCGACTTCGATAATTCATTGGGGTAAGGTTAGTCGGGTTGTAACGAATCTTGCAAGGATCACAACTAGATATTCAAAGCATGAACTGTTGGGAGACTTGGTTTTGCATGACGAAGGCGTAACAGCGCGAATGCCACGCGTCCAAAGACTGCTAGAGAGCTAAGGGAAGAGAAGGAACGTACACAACACAATGCCCGCGTTCCCTTTGGTCGTGTGCTATTTGAGCGCTTACATTGTCGTAAATTGGATACGCCAACGAGTTTCTGAAGTAAGAGGCGTCCCTTGACATGAAAATTTCCACCATGGGTCGACTTCAAGCAGAATCTCTTTGTTACACGCGCAATATTTTTGCATGTTGAAAATGAAACAAACGCTCTGAGAGCGCTATTATAAGGCAAATATTTCTTGCTATATAACAAAAGGGAAGCCAGGCCATAACCGCGTTGCTATGTTCTTAACAACTTCTCGTGAAAGTTTGCTTCATGTACACTTGTGTTCGTCAAACTTTCCCGCTGAAGAAGTTGTAGTGTCTATATTGCCAGTATTTTTATCGTGTTAGTAATACCCGTCATTGTACAGGCAATTTAGGCCCTTCGAACTGTGATAAAAGTAATCTCTTTTAATTAAAAAAAAAACTTGATTATTTCTTTTTTTTTTTTAACGGAGCACTGTAATCAAGGTGGAATACTGACAAAAGCTTTTGCCCAATGTTCGCAGTGAACACTTCGACTGTGATTGTTTACTTTGTGATGCGAACGCTTCCCTTCTAAAGAACATCATGCCGACAGAAGAAACTGGCTCGGTCAAGCTGTAACGTACTCTCATGAGTTCTTTGTGCACTGTAACTTCTCCTGTAAGGCATCCAATGTAAACACTGCAAACTCTTGGGTGACTACAACCGAGCAAATATTAGAGGGGCCAATAATTACTACCTTAATATGCGAGTGTAATATTCCTTGTCCTGGTGTATTTTGTCCTCTTTCTTGTTTATTTCCAAGGTTATGCACTCATTATATATAACACTCATTTAGCATAAGTGTTATATTTTGAAATGTTCTTATTATGTGTGCGCCTGTGCGTGCGGCTGCGTTCGTGCTGGTTTTTTACTTTGTGCAGCGGTTCTTTCCAGGTTTAATTTTTCTCCCACAGTGCATGGGAGTTTTGAGTACTTTGTACATTGCATCAATATGCCTAATTTATTGTCGGCTACATATCTATTGCAATCTATGATATTCTACTGCTACAATAATGCCCCGTCTGGACGCCGTAGGAATTGTATATGAAGATAATTAATAAACAAGAATTGAAATGAAACGCGTTGGCCTCTTCACGGTATGTTGCTGATGCCCTGGGGAGACCCTGCACCCAAGGATGCGGGATCGAATCCCGGCCTCGGGGGCCGCTTTTCTATGCAGGCGAAAAGCAAGGCGCCCGTGTGCTGTGCGATGTCAGTGCACGTTAAAGAACCCCAGGTGGTGAAAATTTCCGGAGCCCTCCACCATGTCGTCTCTCATAGCCTTAGTCGCTTTGGGACGTTAAACCGCACAAAAACAACCAAGAAACATTTTTTTTTTTTTTTTTGTGAGGGGGAGGGGCAGAGGTCAGAGGGCGAACGTAGCCATATTTAACGCTTGACCACGGTCTGTGCCGCCTCTTTCTGTTTTGTAATATATGAGTCCTCAGAAACTTTCAGAAAACCGTTTAAAGAGATAATTTGAGGTGTTAGACTAATGTATATAAGCTTCTTCGGTTTCGTCGCTTTTGACAGCTTTCTCCTAGAGTACTGGATTTAGTGAGACATCATTTCCTCAGTTTTAACATGCATAAATGTATAATGACTCTTCTGTATTGTTTATCAATCAGATTGTTACGGATGAAGAAGCGGGCAGTGGCACGGGTAGGACGCTAGGCCCGCCGGGATGCATTAAAATAGTGTCATCGTCATCGCGGATATCTTCTCTTGTTCTTTTCCAGCATCCATTGGCTTGCCGCCCTGTAACAATATGTATTGTCATATAGTCACTGCTATTCCGTTTATAAATATCCGTTGGGGCGAAATGCTAACTGTGACAATGCCAATTTGAACGATGTCTTATCAGCCATCGGAAAGCTCCTGTTTGCAAGTCATGATGTTGATGACAATGGTACAGAATTGTTAGTGCCTGCGAACGTCGCAAACACTACATGAGTACGGACCGCAGTGGTTGCCCAGTAGTTTGAGCGTCTGCCTCGCACACTGAAGGTGCAGGGTTTAATCTACAGGTCCCCAAGGTACACAAGGGATGTACAGCGCGTGGGTGCAAATCTTCCCCTGCATGGCCTGGATCTGTGCTCATATGCGATGAAAAGCTAAGAAAATGGGTTGTTCACCCCACCTTGAGTAAAGTGAAATGTCTCGCGCCATGGCACTCTTTCACCAGTGCTGCACTCTGGCGCCAATAGAAACATAATCATCGCAATGTGAGAACGATGTGCTGGGAGAGAAATGTAGCATTCCTGCAAAGCAGCGGTATCAGGCATTTTTGAAAGGCCTGCTTGCAGGCTAAATGCCTTCAAGTGTTCCAGTTACTAACAGTAACCTATGGGGACCAAGGTTCTCATTCCAGAATAGTTTCAGTTATAAGTGGTGTGCACGTAATCGCCGCCACCACCGGTGGAAAATGTTTTATAAACGCTGTGACAGACTACCTGCTAGCATGAATACAGACCACACCCTTTTGTGACACCAGACCACATGCAGCCTCCGGCGTTTGCTCCAGCCGAACAGTGTGTGGAAAAGTCTAGAAGATGGTTTTGTGGTTTTTCAATTGTGCGTGGTTTAGATCTGTAATTATTTTCGACAAAACGATTGGGTAACGAATCAATGGATTGGGTTAGGCGTGAAGATGTAAATAACTTCAAACGATTCAGCTCCGAACTTTTCTAGGTTCTCCTTCAGGTTACAGAAAATAGAGTTGCTCTGTCGTATATACTTGTCTACGACTATGACCAGAAAAAAAAAATCCAGTCACCCCTCCCCTCCAGTTTATTTATGCGATGCCTTTACGCCTGGTTGCCATAGCAACTGTGACGCCAGCCATTGTCGAGTCACCGAAGCGGCGAGTGAAGTATGGCATACGCAACATGTACTACTTCTGTGGCAGGTTCCTCTGTGACAAGTTCCCATCCCCTACTGCTTCTTGCGCGCCATTTGCTTGTACGCATCACTAAGGAGCCTTCATGCGGTGTCAGATTTCGCTTATTTCGCATAAAAAATGTGACGCCATGATGTAAATATCTCCATGTACACGCAGTGAAATAAACATCTTTAACACTCGCCAAACTCTGTGCCAGTCTCTCAGTGTAAAGCCTAAAAGCAAAACAGTCGATCTTGAAAATGTGGCCGAGCGACATGAAGAACTTAAAGAAAAACGTGAGAGTCAGAAGATGGTATAGGAGCTACTGAAACACCAGAATAACGGATTGCGAGGCTGGAGGCTGACCGTAAACGAAAGTGTGTAAAACTCGCTGTTCACCCAGAACGTCAGCTTTCGCACAACCATTGGTTTAACCGTGTTTAGACCTCCCTAATTTTTTTTTTTTTCATTTGCCCATTGTCTAGTCGTCATCAGCATGGCTTTTCCGCGAACTGTCTTCGAAGTCACCTCGATCGAAGGCCGTTCACATTTCACCATTACAGCTTCGGTTTTCAGATGGGATACGATTGTTTGCATGAAACGGTGTGACTCAACCGTAGTCTAAAAACAAGCGTGGTTCTGCCTAATTGTCTAACCTCATTACAGCCTCGATTCTCGTAATAGCCGTCGTATTAAAGCCCCTTCTATCCCGCCGTAAAATGTGTGCTATAGAAAACGGAGCCGCCGACGTTGCCTTCTAAAATTTCCTTTAGCGTTGCCTATTTGAAGTGGGCAAATACGACACATGCAGGCTAGTAGTGATCACTGTTAGGTTTTTTATGAACGCATATTCTTCCTTCACTATCTATTATAACAGACTCGATTTCATTTCCAACAGTTCAAGCATGTCTGCAGTCTGCACCTGCGTGCATTTCTAGTTCTTGTAAAATTATGGCGCATGAGTGGGGTCTCAGATAGACTATGAGACAACCGAAGTACTGCTTAATGAAAGTGGGGCCCTACCTGAATAATTTAGCTGGAATCTATATATTTATCTCATTTACATTTCGTCAGTCAACATAGTGCCATGGGCTGCACAATGAAGTCGCGCTTACTTCGAATTCTTGCTGAGATGTTTTTCTTGCCTTTGAAAACAACAAAAGAGAAAACGGTGAGCTATCTTTCCTTTATGCACGCAACGTTGGTGTCTGCCTAATTTCACAGAATCACCGGCAGTGTACTGGGATTACCACTTTAATAAAATCGCTTCTTCACTGCCTTAAGGAAAGAGTGGAAAACAGCTACTCGGCCTATTAGCATACAGCCTCGCAGAGCGGTTCACCATGTGCAAGGAACCTGCAATTGTGCGGAACTTTGCAGGAGCTTTCAAAATATTTTCCGTGGAAAGAATTCCTTTCGTTGCATGAGCGCAAAATCATCTCAGGCAGCTAGCTAGACAACAAATTGGTTCGCAAGACCCCCTTTCTCTATTCACTGCTCATAACGAATAACATGATTTCGGCCATCGGTTTCACAGTCATTCCGCAGTTGATGAAAGGGCTGGACCTTACTAAGGATGGCATCAGAACATTTCCTCGTGGCTTGGTTTCCGAGAAAATGGCGTATTCCATCTGGCTGTCTGGCAATCCTTGGAAGTGCTCCTGTGAGGACTGTACCATTCGGTATAGCTCTGCCGTACCTGCATCAATGTGATGAGCAGGCACTGGCAGAGCGTACTTTGAGCTTCCTCCATTTCTGTGCATCTGCTTTCGAATTGGTTCCTGACCTGTTATTTATTCATGCTTCTGTTTGCACTATTTCCGGCTTAGCGTGATTAAAACGAAACCCTCTGCGAACAGGGACAAAACCTCTTGACGCCTGGCATGCAGTTCACGGGCCTCAGTAAAAAGGATAAGAAAGTGTTCAACATATTTGCTACCGATGAACTCGAAGCGTTCATCATATTCGCCTACGGAGTTCCTTCTCTCAGTAAAAATCATTAAGCGGCTATTCCATACGTCCGTGCTGTCGTGATATGTTTTGAGGGTCATAACGAAATCGCATCATCGATACTGTATTTTAAAGCTGTCTTCAAGAAGTTTGAAAGAAGAAAAAATATGGAACCATTGACAAAGAAGAGCGGGGCAAGTGAGTAAGGTTGTGAAGGTTGATTTTAAGGGAGTAAAGGTTGTGGCAAGTGAGTAAGGTTGGTTAAGCGTGTAAGTTAGCGAGATCATACACCGCGTGAAAAAGTTTGTATAGGAAGCTGTTTTGTCCGTGAGTGTTTATATAGATTGATTTTTACGCTCCCGAGCAAGTCTGTGTGCTATGAGGCATGCCTTAGTGAAGGGCTTTCGATTAACTGCGTACGCTTAGGAATGTGACGTGCTCTGGTGGGTTTGCATTTCACCTCTATCGAAAACAGCCGCGACGCGTTCGTTCTTAGCAGACAGACGCGTGCGAGACGTGACGTGACGCACTTCAAGTACTGCGTATACACCTTACAACGATCAGTGGTTACTCCACCCAGCGTCATCCGCCCGTTCCTTCAAGCTAAATCTCTTGACATTACACCTACATTACCCGAGTGTTTCTAGAACAACATGTACGTAATCGCGTGGGACCAGTTTCCTTCCAGCTCAAAGGAGAGCCCGGAAGCGGCGTGTTCGTCTGCTCCGAAGTCTCGGCAGCCGTCAACGCTACTGCTTTCTTCACGCCGAGTCGTGTCTCGGAAACTAACAGGAAAGTTTTGGCGCTATCGAGAGAAAGCCACCAAAATGAGCGCGAACCACCTTAGACAGTGAATCCACCCGACGCCGCCACTCAGAAGTCGCACTTTGGTTTCGCTGTCTCGCGTTAAGTCGCCGAAGCGCCCTTCAGCATGGCTGCGGTTGCGCGAACAATTCAGAAGTGCGGACGCATAGCGCACATAGCTCTGCCGACTACGCTTGCTGCCTGAGAGCGAAAAGACAAGCCAGTGACTCTCCCTCAAGCAATATGACGCGTGCAGCAGGCAGTTACAACCAAGGACGGGATGCAGTTGGTGAATATGCAGTCTTCCCTCGATCATTGCCGCCTGCAAAGGCAACGGAGCGTAATCTGACTGCTCCCTTGCTTGCTTTTCTCGGCGGTGTGTTTTATCTCGCTCGGTGAATGAAGGAAAAAAAAAAGGCGTTCGTTATCTCCACTGGTGCTGCCCTGGCAGCCAGCTTAGCTTTGCGTCGAGTGTCCATCGTGCAGGCACGCCGCGAAAATTGTACCGACGGGGAGGCGGTGCAGTATACCTTCCGTAAAAGAGCGGATCGCTAGACAAACATGCGCACGTCGGCGGCAAACACAGCGAGTCCGGTGGATTTTCTCGCATCCGTGTTGGTGATAATGTGCGCGTTCTGCTCGACCGAGGCGCGGCAGTGGCGCAAAGTGAACGTCACCTGCCCGAAATTGGAGCACTGCCACTGCACCGCCGTCAGTCAAGGGGCACTGACACTGTGCAGGAATATCTCCGACGCCAGCGAACTTGATGCTGACATGGTTACGTTAGAGGGCGTCATCCACAGGAAGCTCACTTTCGACCACGTACAGACTACCGAGCTCCCTGCACGGTGGTTCACCAATCACTCGGTGATCATGCTCATCGTCATCAACTGTCCCCTGCGCGACATCGGAGAAGCAGCCCTCATCGGAATAGACTTGCTGTCGCGTGTCATGCTGGAGAACGACCAGCTGGAGGCTGTTCCGAGCGGCTTGGCTGCCGCGAAGCGCCTGCATTGGCTCGAGGTGCGCAAGAACCGCATCAGGTTCCTGAGGGGAGTGCTCGTTCTCCCTGAACTGTATGAGTTGGATCTTCGTTACAACGCAATTGAAATGATCGATGACGCATACTTGTCGGGCGTGCCGGATCTGCAGGTTTTGCGTTTGTCGAGCAACAGGATCCAGCACTTATCGGCTGCTTTATTTAAGAATACGAAGAAATTGAAAATAGTCGAATTTCGCAACAATCGCATCATTGTGGTAAACAACGTGTTCGACGACATGCGCTACTTAGAGGTGAGTGTTTGTCCTTCGTTATTGCATTGACAGAGTAACATTGAGTATGCGCGCAGACTGGTCGATATCATTGAACGTGTAACAGCAGAGAGACTGTGCTAGCATGAACTCTTCTAGTAAGCTGATAATGGCTAGGCCAGGAAACGAAAAATAAATTTCTGGTGCTGAAATTATTGCCTCCCCAAAGAACCGAGCTTTCCTGCATGCAATGAAAGATCTGTTGAATGATCGGAGACTGCCGCTTCAGAAAAACTGAAGAGCGCGGTACCTAGATGACTCGGATAAATTGTCATCTGATTTTACCGCGTAGCCCTCGGCACGCGCATGATATGCTGTTTAAAATGACGAACGATAATGGGAAGGAAGAGGGGTGGACAAAAGTCTCTTCAAAAATAAGGACACACAGTGTAAACGTGAAGTGTTCTAGGTGTGACCAGCTTTCTCATCCGTATGAAAACTGATGTATACACTTCAATGTTATAGCCGCTGTCATCATCAAAAGAGAAAGCATAGGAGAAAGTCCTACTAACTCTGCGCGAGTATGGAAGACATTGTGAACTGGATCACAGGATAGCGGATGAACGGGATGCAGTTACAATGTTTGTCAACAAATCCCGCGTGTGCGGGCGTCCCACTGGAAATTATCGTTCTCTGAAGCGTGTAACGAGAGCGCCGAGCGTACGTTCGCGCTTTAATGGCCGCGCTTCGTCCCTCCCTTTATTTACCTTTTCTTTAAGGGGGTGGGGGGGGGGGGGCTCTAGTATACAAGTGCATGTTTTGCTTCTTGCTGGGGGATGTACCCGCATTTGCGTAATCAGATAGATATGACAGTCTTTAGGTTCGATCTGGTGTGGCGCGTGGTGTGTTTCGTGTCGTGGTCGATTGCGTTGTGTGCGATGTGTAGTGCTGTGCGGTTTGTTGTGTGAAGTGGTATGGTGTATGGAGTTTACTTTTCCAAAGCCTATAAAGGATATTGTATAGCTCCGACACTTCACTGTTTTGTCTCCATCGAAATGCGATCGGAATCGAACCCCTGTCCTCCGGATCAGCAGTCGAGCGTCTTTAACCACTGAACCACCACATCAGGCCGTGCGTGCGTGAACGTGTGTGCGCATGCGCGATGTTCAGCTTTAGCCAAAAATTATTCTCCACGCCTTTATTCTCAGTTACTTTCCCATCACTGTTGCCTGCCGGTGCAGTGCGTAGCCTCAAAGCGGACTGTACATCAGTGGAGAGTAAGGACAGATAAAGTTCAAGACAAACTGGGGTGTCGCTACTGAAGGCATTAGAAAGGGGCACTCACAGGTCCATCTTTAATCTGCATTCCGTGGTCAGCCTCTTCTGTATCGTTTCGTCAGAATATTTCCTTTTACTCGGAAGCTGGTGAAACTGATGTGTGGTCTACCTTTCTGTCAATTCTGAGTGTAGAAGCAACCCCATCATCAAATGCACGATTTCCGCCACATATTTTTGTTTCCTTGGTGACCGCGTGAGGTCGCCCACACCTGTTTCGCCACCCAGTTACATTGTAACCATTTATCATGCCTGGGTTATTTAAACGGTCACTTGTCATGTATGAAACGCTGCTTTTTAGAAAGCTGTCAAAATGTATAGCTTATACAGTGCACCAACTTCCGCTACTGACCGTACGGCATGCTGATTACTATATCTGCTTGTTCTTCAGACGCTCGACCTGAGCTACAACATGATAACTGACGTCGAGGAGATATTCAGCTCGAGAATGCCTTACTTGAAGATTCTCAGACTGGATCACAACCGAATTCAAGTCGTGCCCGAGCTTTCACCGTACAATGCCATGGTCAAAGAGGTGTACTTGAACGACAACGAAATATCCCAAGTCGATTTTGGTGCCTTCGCGGCAACAGAAGCAATGACTCGTCTGTACCTCAACAACAACAACATATCCCACCTGCACGAGTCGGTGTTTCATGTAGAATCAAAGTTAGAAATCCTTTCACTTGAAAACAACGCGCTCACTAATTTGGTAGGAACGTTCAGAAGGACGCGCCGCATGAGCGACCTGAGGCTGCTCTCTAACCGGATCGAAGACATCAGCGACGCTTTCAAGGGCCTCACGCTACTGAGAAAACTTTCGCTTATGGACAACCTGGTGACGCGCGTTCCCGACGGCACCTTCAGCGATAACAGCGGCCTAATGGAAATTAACCTGAGCGATAACAAGATTCGGTGGGTGGGAAGGTATGCCTTCAAAGGTGTCGTCACTCTGGAAAAGGTACTCCTCCAGAACAATCAGCTTTTGGCACTTAATGGCTCCCTCAAGAACCTGCCCAAGTTACGATACATGGACGCCTCGCATAACTCAATCCAATCGCTGGAAAAGGGCGAATTCACGAACAACGGTCGCCTGACTTCCATCCACCTGTCCGCGAACAACATCAGCAACGTCCAGTGGGCATTTACAGGCGCCGCAAACCTGACGGTTCTCGTCCTCAGAAATAATCAAGTGCAGCTGCTACGCCGTGGCGACTTCGCCAATGCGTTAAGGATCAAGCCGGCATTCACCATTGACGGTACGCTTATTCCCTTTACCTTCATGCCCCTGCTTCGTTTTGCTAGCTGCACCTACCTCTGTCCTGACTTTAGTTTATAGCATTACGTTGTGGAGACGGTAGAGAGCAAATGACACATGCAGATGCGCTGAAAACTCCGACTAGTGTCCTCAGAAAAATGCAGCTGGGTGACGGCGATAACGCCACGTGCAGTCGGCAGGCGTCAAGGTTAGAACGTACGCCGCTCTATCTAAAGATTACTGGGAACTATCTAGATAAGACGTCTAAAGTACCGAAAACAATTCTGGACATTGTCGAAACCGTCATACGCTATCCTGGTCGTTCTACGATAACCTGATGGCGTCCCGCTACGGAAGCATAAAATGGTAAAACCGCGTGCTGGATTCGATCAAGACAGAAACAAAGTTTCCCGGAAATATAAAAGCGCTGCTCAATATACATTTCCTGTATAAATTATAAATTTTGAGCTAATGAGGATGGCAGCATTGTTCCACCAGCGTACTGTGTAAAACCGCCTATATGGCCGCCTATAGGCATGACTCATAGTCACTCGATCGGAGCGACGATAGAGCAAGTAGTATTGTTGCCGACTGGTCCACCGTGGTGAAAAAAGGCGTAGTGAGGCCATTCACTAAGCAGGCAAAAACACAGGGGGCAAATGAAAGTGTGCACAACGTGCGAAGCTTGGTGTTCTCTAATCCAGTGATTTACAGCCGGGCTTTACTTCGGGCTGTGAGGCAGTGAGTGGCGCGCCATAGTGGAGTGCTCCGAGTAAATTTTGATCGCCTGAGATTTTCTAACGAGCTTCAAAATATCTGTAAGTAGGTGCTCTTTCATTTGGCTGCATTAAAGTGAGGACGCCGGAGCTGGCACCGAACCTTTATAATCGCCCCCGCCGTGGTCCTCGACTGCTCATTCCGAGGAAATGGGATCGATCCAGGCCGCGGCGACCGTGTTTCGATGAAGGCGAAACTCAAGGCTCCCGTGTATACTGTGCGATGTCAGTGCGCGTTAAATAGCTTAAGGTGGTTGTAATTTTTAACATCTCAGTAGTCGCTGCTAGCACCAAGTTCTATTCAGAATGCCAGCATGTTGCGGCGTGCCCTCCTGCAGCCAGCGAGCGCACCCTCGTAGACGCGCACGGAATCAAGGTATACGCGTGTATGCGACCGCGCGTTTGCAATCCTAATCGGCTTTACAGGTTTCACTTCCATCATGTCAAGCATTACTGCACGTCCCTCTGACTGGGAGCTAGCTCAAAGAACATAATATCACCTAAACCAGCAACGTAGTTTTGCGTGCTATGATGCCTTGTGAACTTGAAGGATAAGCTTATGCTGCGATGGAGAACACGGGAGAAGGAGGAATGCATCTATAACGAACGTATAGTGCAAATTGGTTCGTTTGAAACCTTTTGTACGTAGATTGCATTCGCCATTCTGTATTTGACTTATGACAAGGGAATGATTACCGAAGCTACTTTTCACCGTCGTACGAAATGGTAGTGCTTGGTGCCTAGAGCAAAACGACTGTCGAGCTGTGTGTTTCACGCTGCAAAAGCGGCTGCAAAACCCTCGCTAGTGTGCCGCAATATGCTCACTTCCAGCCCATATCGAAAAGTGTTATCGCCTGATGCGTGCGAAATCCGGTACGTGTCCAGAGCGCGCAGCTCGGGTTTGTATTCTGTGCCTATAAATACCTGCCTGCGCGGCCGATGAACTAACGAAGCTTGCGTTTCACTTTTGTGTGTTTTATCGAGTCGCCCGATGGTTCGCTAATTGACAGCCACCTGAAATTCAGTTGATTTTGTAATTATGCCGATTTCTTGTTTATTCCCTCTGTCAGATATATAGTAGACATCTGAAGCCCTAACCTCATATGCAAGCGCTGACATGGGAAGGTTCGTAAAGAGGAACTCGGCTAAAACGAAAAAAAAAATTTTTGAAAAGTCAACTCGCATTACTGCGCAGTGTTTGTGATTGGTGCAACTGCTGTGTTCATAAAATCAGATTTATATCCTATTGTTATAAAAAAAATTAGGGCGACACTTCAGCTCCGCCGTTACGCTGTTAAGGATGTGATGCGATAGCGTTTCTCTCCGCATGAACGCACGCACGCACACGCACACACACACACACACACACACACACACACACACACACACACACACACACACACACACACACACACACACACACACACACACACACACACACACACACACACACACACACACACACACACACACACACACACACACACACACACACACACACACACACACACACACACACACACACACAATGTTTTCTTCGTGTTTTAAATTTTTAGTTTTTATGTTTCTTTTATTCATTTATTTATTCTCTTTATTTTGTTATTTTATTTATTATTTTACAATTTAATACACCACTACTCGGCATCAGCAAACTTTGACTTTCCATTCTGAGCCATTTGACACCCTTGAACACTTCTTCTATTACTTCAATTAATCAATTACACAGAAGACAACTTCGGTTCGTCAGAGTTTAGCAAGGGCGCTCACAGAGCGTCAAACCGACCCGGAAAGTCAACAGGCATCCACTAATAAGTTTAGCTTTCTTCTGCGAAGCGACGGTGATGCGCAAACCCAGTAAACAAACTCGCGATCGTCTCTCATAGGCTTCTAATAGTAAAGGCACACAAACAAACAAAAATTCTCCACATTATAAAACTTTGGATACTGTATCTGGATAGGGATGACGTTGCGCGGATCAACAAGGTTTCCGTGTACGACTCGCAGAGCAGTTTGTAACAGCACTCAGCAGCCCGTCCGGTGGGCCCCGCCACGCCTCGGCTGTCAAAATACGCACCTAGGCGTCGCTGACAAAAACCGCCAGAGACAGAGGAGAGGTTCCTCGACCAGGTAGTGTCTTCTCTTGACATCGAAAGGTCGGTCCAAGCTCAGCACATTAGGTTAAAATGTGACAAGCGCGAAGAGAACGGCGGGCACTTATGGACGGACATGGAGCTGAAGGATGAAGCGATCAAAATATGGCCGCTAGCTCAGGATCCGAGTGCCGCTCACGGTTTCCAGACTTACTTTTGTAAATCCTCTATTGAAATAAAAATAACGGAGGGAGTGGAGGGGGACACGAGCTTATGGCGCGACAACGTGAATGGTTCCCGTCTGCAGTTCCGCTGATGGATCCTCGTTCGCATAAATGCACTCTCCCTACTCCCTTATTTGCTGATCCATAAATGTGCACCAGTTATACCTCTCAAGTACCTCTTAAGTCTAAGCTACCATACGTGAAAGACTATCCGGCATAGATGTAAAGCTTTAAACAAACCCTGCGACCCTGCCTGCGTAGCCAAGGCATAGCGTGTCTGATAAGATCGAAGGGTTCCCCAGGGTTCGACTACCATGAGCCTTCCATCCCTAAGGAGAAACACGAGTTGGCAGCTCCTGCCAAAGCGGCCAAGTCATGCGGTCTCGTAATATCAAGCAATCCGACGACGAATCAGTGCTCGACCATGTCATATTCCAGCCAGGACCTGTCAGACCTGTCAACTTTGGCTCACAACTCAGGCATCGCCGACGCCGAATTTTCTGGAGAACGGGGCATTTAAAGCCGTGCGTTAAACAAGACAACGCCTTCTCGACAGATCGTGAATAACCGTACGGGCAAAAGGGCTGAGTTTGTGTTATTAGTGGGTTACTTTAGAGAAAGGGAGATAGATTTAAAGCCTACATATGCCAAATCCTGAGACCTTTAATTTTAAATGTTTTTTTCTCGGGCTGGTAACAAGGCGACGCTTCTGTGCACATTATCTAGCATAAGAACCAAAGCTTGCGGTCGGCGTATTGCGATCTCGAATTCTGCTTTATTGGTGCGGCAGCATTATAGCTGTCACGCAGACATCCAGCGCTTCCGCGATGCCTGCAGCAGTGACGCTCGTGCAACACACTCGTCCCTGGGTCGGCAGTTTTTGTGATGTCGCGAAGCTAATATTGGGACAATTGGGACAATATTGTGACCCGTGACAATATATGGCCGAATTGCCAGGAGCTGCCAATTTGGGCAACTCTTGGGAGATGGGAATCCAACCCATTGGAACCCTTGGATACCGAGTCAGATACCTGGACCATGTAGATACATTCGTACGCTTTGGTAAAGCGGGACTATACTATATATGTTGGGTGTCATTTCACATAATGCGATAGATTACGACTTATGCTAACTGACTGTGTGCGACTCAAAATTGAAGTAAAATAGAAGTTCTGTTGCATATCTAGGACGCATTTAGCCTAACCATGCACGTCATTTCTGTTGCACTTCTAGACAATCCTCTGCTATGCGACTGCCGACTTGCTTGGCTAGTGCGCCCTGATGCCGAGGCACGGATAAGGAATTACGCTACGTGCGAAGGCCCGCCTTGGCTAAAAGAAAAGCTGCTGCCCAGTTTAGCGGAGAACGACTTGATCCAGTGGCGACAAGACTGTCAGCAGGGCTGCAAGTGCGACTGCGTCGAAGATAAGCTTGGTGGCCGAGCCATCGCCGTCGACTGCTCGTCGGCAGCACTGAACTACGCACCGAATGTCTACCCAGAAGACACTAAGCAGTTGGAGTTGGGAGACAACCACATCCAAGAGCTGGACGACTCTCTTGTGACTGGCGCGCCACTCCTCCAAGTCCTCTCATTGAAAAATAATCTACTGTCCAGCCTGAATGTCACAAACGTTCCTGAACGGCTGCGCTCTCTCGATCTCAGTGGAAACCGACTGAAGCACTTTCCGCACGCCCTTGTGACACAGCGGGACCTGAGGAAGTTGCGGCTGTCCGGCAACCGCTTCGTATGCGAATGCATCGATTACCCCTTCAGGCAGTGGGTCGAAGCTCATGGCAACGTAGTAAGTTTTCCCACTAAACCATGCTAATACATTGCCGGCTAATACTACGTTCTGTATATGTATATTCAATGCTCATATTTTATGGGGATCTTGAAGTTCCTATACGCGTTCTTGATTTTATAGTGGCGCTTAAACATGCATTTTTTTTAACGCTGCTTACTTTTTGACAGGTCCTGGATATCGAAGATGTGATATGCTTGGAGAGCTCAAATTCATTGGTCTCTCTGAAGCCCTTCTTGAATTTGGGGCAAAAGCAACTTTGTCCAGCAGCTGTACCAAGGGCTGTAGCTATCCTCCTGCCAATTTTGGGTGCGTATACATTTTTCCAGTGTTACATACAGAACTTCAGTATTGCACAGCGGCAATGGCAAGAGCGCAGCAACCACGAGAGCTACGATAACGACAAAGGCAAACATTCTCGAGGAGGATCTGATGATATCGCGGACAGGAGAAAGTCTTCGGGTGCTCGCACTGAATGCGCTAATGGGTCTTCTTGTCTGTATCAAAGAGCAACAGTTGTCGGCTGTGTTTTCTGCGATCGCGTAGGTGCGGACTTGTGTACAAACCGATAACGCCGCATAGAAGTAATTGCTAGAGGCGGCTACCACTATCCAGGTATTCCGAGATGTTAAAAGGAACGTAGTGTAGCATGGCCGTGATCCCGTCAAGCAATAAAAAAAGTGCTCCCTCTTGTGGTGGCAAGAACATTTAACATACTTTGCGTAGCGTGGTGTATAGCGTATGTGAATGTATATTTAGCAAGGATGCATGGTGGTGAAAGCTCCAAGAGGTGGCGGCGGACAGACAAGCGCACCCACCTGGAGCGGTGCGGCATCGCTTATGTCCCGGACAGATGTCCTCCTGAAAACACCCCCATTGCAATACTCAGTACAGAGTCCCTCAGAAAAAAAAACATAGATGGAGAAAAATGTTTGCCAGACAAATAGTTGTCTTGTTCATGCTCACATTTAGCACAGAGGTGGGATTTAGTGGCAATCTGGTTCATTTCATGTTCGGGTCAGGTATTGATCTGGACCGGTGAGAATCAATCGTAAGTCCGCACCGTATGCTGCGATGAGAATCGCAACAGCTCTGGAAGCGTCAGCCTTTGTCTGCGACAGAAATGAGGAGACAAATGCGAGACATGGAACGAAGAGCGCTCCCAAACTTTACGGCGGCGAGAGATAGCGCTACTGCTGCAGATGTGGCATGTTCCGAAAACGCCTTTTTTGTCCTGGCACACCGCATACGATGAAGACTTTCAATTAATTATTCAGGTCAGCATCTGACCAGAAAGTCGACTGAAACAAAAATAACCAATTAATGCTACATATTCATCAACACTTCTTTCTGGGCGAGTTGGTTCATTTTTGGAAAACTTTGTCTCGTCTCGTCTCTTGTCCTTAGTAGTCGTGTGTGTTTGCGCTCTATCAAAGTTTTCCAATAATGCTACATAATTGCGAATTTTAGACAAGACAAGACAGCAGTTCAGGAAGATACTTCATGGATTTTACCTGAGCTACGCAACAATCAGCAGAATGCAGATCGCGTTCGTACTATTGGCCAGCGGTCATCATCATCACATGTGTCCAAGTGCTGCCCGCTGGTCGCATGTCTGTGCAGTGGCCTTGGCGATCGGCCTGGCGCTGTCGGCGGCCTACCTGCGCTACCGGCGCGAGCTGAAGGTGTGGCTGTACGCGCGGGGCCTGTGCCGCTCGCTGCAGTGCATCAAGGAGGACGAGCTGGACGAGGCCAAGCTGTTCGACGTGTTCCTCTCGTTCAGCAGCCGCGACGCTGGCTGGGTGCACGCGCAGCTGCTGCCGGGCGTCGAGGCGCTCGGCTTCTCGGTGTGCACCTACGAGCGTAACTTCAAGGGTGGCTTCCTGCTGCAGGACATCATCCGCGACGCCGTGGCCTGCTCCAGGCGCACGCTGCTCCTGCTCACGCGGTGAGCTGCTGCTTTTCCCCGCAGTTGCAATGAGTGTGATCACTTTCAAGACATCCAATCAGTCACTTAGGTCGCGAAAGTAACAAAGCAGTGCCGCCGTTGACAATCGCAAACTGTTCTCAGCTAAGTACTAAAACTGCATAGGCGTACACTAACAAACCAAATGGCTCGGCTCTGACTCAGTTTTCTGTAACGACATCAAGTTAACGATCGACACCGAGTTGTTAGCGATGCCCCCACGCAGTAATGGCTGGTGAAACACGGAAGGCAGTCAGCCCACGGAGAGCAAGCAGCCCTCGTCCATCTGTTTCGAGTGAAACCATAATAAAATTACGGATCTTTTCCTTTTTAAGCTGAAAGTCTCTCTTGGCTAATGAGTGGCGTGAAGAGGAAGTGTCCACAGCAAGCGAATCCCGTCGTGTTTTGCTCGTTGTCATAGCAACTGTGAAGTCGCTTGTCGAGCCACCGAAGTGGCGAGTGGGACGGCGGTATCCACGTGATCTAGAATAGCGGGCGTTGTCAGAAGGAGGAGGAATAGAGAGGGCACCGTCAGAGAAGCAGAAAGAGTACAGAGGGCATCGCGCTACCGGTCGCGTTGTGGCGCGCTCTACAGGCGGAAGCTGAGAGGAAGCGTGGAAATCGTCAGCTGTGGATGCACATTTTGTGAGAGAGCGTTCCGTTTTGCACACGTAGGTGGACCTAAGTGCCTTGCTGTATTTTCTTTCCACAAGTTTACTGAAATCTGGTCCAAGGAGGACGGGTGACAAGTTAGGGCAGCTTATAAGAAAACTACGTCCTCTTTATTTTCACTGCTTCCTGTGCTCTATTCTCGCTCCAAAACCTGGTTCCAATATAAGTCCATTGAGACTAGAAGCAGGTTTAAAAAGAGAGCGAATACTGCTCGCCATACATTAAAAATTCGACCAAGTGTAATTAAGGGTATTCAGCTCATTTCCAGCTTGTGTAGTTTTGTTCAGTATTGCTCCTTGAATAAACTCATATTGTTCATTTCAGAAAATTTGTCATAGATCATGGCTGTACTTTAGGCTTCAGCTATGGCTCTGGTGCGTCTATGGGCATTATGAGCATGTCCAGTAGGAAAAGAAATATTTCTTTGTTACCTAATTGATGTGACTTTAACATAGCTGTTGTGACAAATCGCACAAATTTAACTAGTCGTGCAGCTTTCTAAGGGTGCCGCTGAATCAAATTTTCAGCAATCGAAAGGCAGCAACACATTCTTCAAAAGTTGATTGCAGTGAGCCCGATGACTGGTTTCTCTCCGAATTCAGACCGTGGGGCATGCTTCCGTTACTGCAGGAACTTCGTGGAGAGCGAATGGTGCCGTTGGGAGTTCCGGCTGGCGTACCAACGTGCTCTGCAAGACCACATCAACCGCCTGGTGGTTGTTCTTGTCGACGAAGTGGCCCTTGGCGTACTGGACGAGGACCTGCGCGAGTTTGTGCGGGCCGTAAATTACATTCGCTGGGGCGAGGCGAACTTCTGGGACAAGCTGTTGTACTCGCTTCCTAAAAAGGACGCCAGTAGAAAGCTCATCACAGACCGAACACAGCACTATCCTATGACCCATACGAGCGGCGCTGGATGAAATTAAACAATTTTTCACAAGTTTCACGCCTAACGTCAACTGAAGCCGGAACATATTGACATCAGTACAGCCTTCTGCAATTAACGCCTACAGCTGTCAAGGACTATCAGCTGCTGAAGGATTCTATATCATTTGGCGTACTCTCATGTAATACCAGCGCCCGTTTGTGGACCAAGCGGCGTTGAAACGCTTTGATCTCTCCAATGAGGCGTTTGAAAACTAAACATTGCGACAGATTTGCCTGTCTGGTTGGGTTAAATGAGGCGTTTGTGCTGATTTTATTGCTAAAGCAATACTACGACAGCCAAAGCGAGACCTCGGGTGGCCGCAGCTACGCCGTGAAGAGGCTACGGTCTCAAAAAATTACTTGCGGTTTAGTTGAATCGAGAAAGCAACGGCGGAAGCTTCTTTTGCCTGCTACATTATTCCCATCACGCCCTATCAATGTAAGGTGCTACATTATTGGGGAGACTTATGCTCATCCTTTAAGGGTATGACGCGAGAGCGTAAGCTACCAGCCCACATATAAAATCACGCTTCAACCAAGCCGCATGGACGTGCCCGCGTGTCGTAGGAGTAACGGGAATGCAAAGTGTCTGGCAGGGTGATTTTGATATCACCCTCCCGTATAAGAGTAGCGACCCAATTTGGCAGCTCCTGTCCGTGGCATAGAGGGAACGTGAATTCAAATGTCATGGCAAGCTGATTTTTTCATGAGGAGACCATAGCTACGCCTCTTCAAGACATAGCTGCGACCACCCGAGGTCTCGCTTTGGCTGTCGTTGTATTGCCGGGTTAATTGGAGACCGGGTTAATTGGAGAAATATGGGAGAGGCCTTCGCCCTGCAGTGGGTATAGTCAGGCTGATGATGATGATGATGATGATGATGATGATGATGATGATGATGATGATGATGATGATGATGATGATGATGATGTATTGCTTTCGCAATAAAAATCAGCCTACCATGACATTTGAATTCACGTTACCCTTATGCCACGGGCAGGACTTGCCAACTCAGGTCGCTCCTTTCGTGTGGGAGGGCGATATCAGAATCAACCTGCTAGAACCGTTCACATTCTCGTTACCCCTACGACACGCAGGCACGTCCTTACGGCTTGGCTGAAGCGTGACTTTATATTTGGGCTGGAAGCTTACGCTCTCGCGTCATACCATTAAAGGATGAGCTTAAGTGACCCCAATAATGTAGTACCTTACACTAATAGGGCATGATAGGGGAATTATGTAGCAGGCAAAAGAAGCTTCCGCCGTTGCTTTCGCAATTCAACTAGGGTTCACCAGAGCTAAACCAAACTAATTTTTTACCTAAACTAAGCAGTCAATATATGCGAAAAACGAGGAAATAATTACTACTGTCATCCACCTAAGTGTGCATTACTCCGAAAGAGGAAAGCTAAAGCAACTCTGCTGCGACATCCCCAGCGAGGCGATGGTCCCGTGATCCAACTTCGAACCGCGAAACGAATTTCCCTGGAAGAGCATAAGCGAAAGTTGTATAAGGCTGTTCTTCGCAGCGGGGACACCCACACGAATTTTATTGGCAGCTGTTTCGTTGTTTGAAACCTTTGTCTGGAGCCCTTTGGCATCCAGCTACTGATCTCGGCCGAGGCCACGGTCTCCCATCCCGGCCTTCATCCCGGCCTCGACGCCTGGACTTCATGATTGCTAAATTCTAAAAGCCCGTGTGCTGTGCGATGTCTGCGCATATAAAGGGACACATGTGGTGTTAATTACTTCGTAGTAGCTGCTCTCCACTACTCCTGTAGCCCATGTTGCCAATTCACAATTATTTGCGCGGAAGTAAAGTCTCCTTGAGGAATTGGTCTTAAAATGTATTAACCACGATATTTATGCTTTTTGATGTGCTAGAAGCCGAATGAGAAGGCGAGAGCACTGTTGGGAGCGGCAAGTGTGGATTTCGGCAGCTACCAGGACGCTTTGACGATCAACGTGAGCTGGCCGTCGTGTTCAAGAGAAAATAATTGAGCTCGGCTTGAGTGGTGCGCGGTAATATTGTCCGACACAAATGGTGCGCAGGATTAACACCGAGAAATATTATCCCTCTGCGTGATATGACGTGTGCACTCTAAGGTCACGTATCATAGTAACTCTGTGCATATATAGCTATAACAGTACGTCTCTTCGACGCACACGCACGGACACACTCACGAATTTTCTTCACTGAAGACCATTGTGCTAATGGTGGCTCAATCACAACCGACTCAAATGGTACCGACTGCAAGGTACTTATACTAAAGTTCTCGTGACACATCGGCTTCATTTTGTGAGCGAACGTTTACTTTAGCGCTGTGTTTCGAGTTGTTTAGGTCACTTCTAAAGGACAACGCTGCTTCGGGTGCGGTATTCAGCGGCGTTCTGTTGTATTCTGAACTGTCTCGCGAATGTCGGATATCAACGCAATATGTAGTCGGCAGAAGTGTATGCGAATGGCCGCATCACTTCATCCACATAAGTATTTCATTTCAAGCATTACATAAGTAGTTAGGTTGCAAGCGTTAGACTAATTTCCAGATGATCACAATGCAACATAAATGTTTAGTTACATACATAACCGAATAAATTCGATGGGTAGGTGATAGCAGCAATACGGTATAACAATCTGGAACAGAGTAAGCAGCCTCCTCTACACGATGAGTCGATGTCACTTAAGATATACCCTTAATTTAATTACATTATTGAAATAATTGTGCTTAATTATATTCAGGGTAATATGCAAAGAAATGAATTGTCTTCCTTGTATATTTAGTAATGTAATGAATTACTTTAGGACAGTAATTTCAAGGAGAGTCATTCATTCCTTTAGAAATTACTTTTACTAAAATACACCACTGCTTTTGGTACCTGCAAAACTACGTACGCCCAAGGTAGAACACCTCGAAAGTAAGAACGACGTGCAGCAAGTTTGGCTGGTGTAGATTTTTGGCAGGACGAGGTCGAATTGAGCAGAGCTGCGCGTCTGGGACCGCCAGTGTCCTGGGTTGCCGACTCATATACTGTAGGTATCATATGCGTTGTTGTGACCTTTCCACCAGGAACAGGATGCCACTTAGGACTCGGGAGCGGGCAGTGGCACTCCCTTTTATTGCTTTGGCACAGGGGCGCCTGGTTACACTCATAGCCAGTGGGGAGGGGCTCGGGAGGCCCCTGCGCGACCATCACCATATGCAAGTTACCGACGTCGATTCCAAGGACCACTGAAGCAATAAATAAGCAGCTTCGAAGGCGTCACGTTGTGGAAACAGCTCAGGCAAGTAATGCGCTGGGTTGTGCCTTGTGTGTGCCTTGAGCGCAGTTAGAGTGCACGACGAGTGTTCGAACATGGTTCTGCATTCATTGTTTCGTTCGTATTGTCTCATCTTTGCAATGGTACGTGAAAGACGGGAGAATGGCATGCCTGGGACGGTATTTGTCGAAAATTCAAAATAATTCAGCCTGCGGTGTTTAAAAAGATTAGTTTGTGGGGTTTAACGTCCCAAAGCGACTCAGGCTATAAGAGACGCCGTAGTGGAGGACGCCGGAAATTTCGACCACCTGGGGTTCTTTAACGTGCACTGACATCGCACAGCACACAGACGCCTTGCTTTTCGCCTTCATCGAAAAACAGCCGCCGAGGCCGGGATTCGATCCCCCATCCTTCGGAACAGTAGTCAAGCGCCGTAACCACCGCGCAACCCGGGCGGGGCTGTTTGGAAAGAGGCTGATATTTCGTTTGATCTGTCTACTTAGTTACTTGGCCTTATGCACGAAAACCAAAAGGTAATTTGAGATAATTTCATTAGTTTTTCGAATTAATTTTACTGTGACTACTTTTGAGAGCAGTAATTGGTATTGTAATTTATTTCCTTCTTAAAGGTAATTTTTCCATGCGTGGTCACAATTCTTGTGGCGTTTGCGGGATAATAAAACAAAAAGATTGAGGCACGTACACATACAGTGTGTCCCGCATAACGTAAGCCAAATATTTACAAAGTCTTATATGTTTTGTGAATTAAACTAGAGCAAATCTGCTTACAAAAGCCGCGAACCGACGACGGTATGTTTTAGTTCGCACAGGTCGAATTAATCCCCAATCGCCTGCTGCCTTGTCGCGTATACAGCCGCCCAGGTATTTAAGTATGGTATATGCGCGATGGCCGCCTTTTCTGTGCTGCTGCGCCTTGGGCGGATAAACCTTGTCGGAAGTCAAGATTAAGCAAGGGCTTGGTCAGGCCTTCCTTATACTTGGACTTTTCACAAGTTAGCTCCTCTGCAACTCTCAGAATCACAGAAATGCTGCTGTCACGCAAGTCAATTAAAGATTCGGGCGGGTGTACGTCCGCTGCAGAAAAAGGGCCTCTGCTATTGATTTCCTATTTGCCCTGTTCTGTTCTAGTGGATGCCTCGTTATCTTATTGCAGTTCCTGTAATCACGTATCCCGATTGGCATTCCTGCTACGGCCGACGACGCTTCTCCACGACTGGTATCCGTTTTGTTCCCCAGCAGACCTCCGACTGTCAGTTCTGCGGGTTACACTTCCCACCACAATACATTTGCTTAGCCTAATTTCAGATCCCACAATTTCATCATTTTGCAACCCGTTTTAACAACGTCGTCTTGAACGGTAAAAAAAAAAAAATGCTCCAGGTTCAGAAACCGTATTTCAGGTAATGCGGTCAAGGATTTTCAAAGATCATCCCCGTAATAATCTTAGAAATTGGACAACGGTATGCAGAACCGCCAATATATGCATGTCCATGCATTATTCCGGTTAACAGTTGCTGGTTTAACGCCCCTTTCCCGACATATCACCTTTCCTATACGTTTCATGCGAAATCATATATTTGTTCACAACATTACTGACTCAAGTTCTTGCCGCAACAACGGAAGTATTGATAGTGCGACTCAAAATGATGCCGATCAGTGGGTACGAAGCTCACGTGTATTACAGCGTTTTTCAACTGGATTCTCATAATTACATAAGTTGGAGCAAATATATAGAACACAGACGTCTGTCTTCGTAATTGAAAGGACGTTGTTACGGCTATGGCTGATGTCCGTACGTTAGTTGTAGTTCGGCGCGTGCGAAAATTCGAAATTTTCGAATATCGAATCAAATAATATTCCATGGTTATTCCATGCTTCAATTGGCTGAATCAGTCAAATAGCGCATGTTCAAGGTTATTCGAAACGAATCTTAGCGACCTCAAATATGCGAGTAGTTTTCGAAAAAACAAGAAGTCCAAACTGGGCACGCCGTAATTATCTGCGAGGATTGTTTCAAAATCATGCCCACTCAGACGCCGCACAGCAGGTCGACGTGACTGCCCTGCACATTAATGATGATCAAGCATACGGCCTTTTACCCTTTTATTCATCCTCTCATAAAAAAAAAATAAGAAAAAGTGAAAGAAGCGAGAGGGAGCCCGGACATACAAAATTTTTCTGGGTATAAACCAATATAACGTAAATTAAAAGGAACCAAAACGGTTAAAATAGAAGAAAGTAATTTGAAGAAAAACGGGGGATGTCAAAACTAAAGCAATGAAAGTTTAGCAAATAACAAGACGACGTAGTGATGGCTAACCGTACTGCGAAGCACAAAAAGGAGAAAAGAAGAATACAGAGAAAAAAATTGCCCGCAGTCGGAGGTCGTGACTCTGGGGCTGCTTTTATTCGCCGCCGTTTCTGTAGTAATAGAAAATTAGTAGGCAGGTTTACGCATAGTTTAAACAGTGGTCGTGCGAGAGCGGTACGACGTTCCGACTGAACAAACCGTTTAACGCGCGTTCGATTACGGTCGCCCTCTATTGGGACTTGGTTAGCGACGCCATCGGCTCCTCCGGTGTCGGTGCCGTGCTCGAAGAAGCGAGAGGCTCAGTTGAGAGGAGAAGAGAAAGAGACTTTATACAAGAGGTTACATGTTCCAGGTTCACAGTGAGAGAGAGCTCGCATACGATGGAGCCCGGTATATCTACCGAAAAAGTTCCCCAAGTCCCCACACAGAGTCCCTAGGAACGCACGTCACATCACGTAACTGTGGGAGAGAGTCCAGAGGAACGCCCACGATCAAAGGGCAGCTTGACGCGGGTTAAAATTTATGACCGCGGCGGAAGCGGCCGCTCCTTGGAGGTGGTATCCGAAACCCTTGGAAAGGGCTGCGCCGCCGGCTCCGTCCGCTCCGCTTCACGGCAAATGGCCCCGGAGTCGCGTCTCGGCCGCGGCGCGAAGTGACGAAAACCAAGCAGTTAGACAGCACCGCGTAAACGCAGTTCTTGTAAGATCGGCGCCAACTGCTCTGTGTGTTTCTCTTTTTGGGCGGAGAAGGCGCAGACAGTCATAAATTCCCGATACACGTCGAAACAAGGACCGAAGAGAATGCGTGGCACAGGCAGTCGTTCACTGTGGCCTCTTCGAAAGGCACTTGGCCAGATGTCCCTTTGAAGCCGCCGTCCGGACGCAACAGCACCCCCGCCGCCAGACACTGCATCAGGAGGTCGCGCAGTTTGGCGCTGCTCGGCTGACTTGATGCGTTGACTCGAAGGCTCGAACGAGTGGTCGGCTCCGCTTTTCTCCGAATCTCTGGTTCTCTCTGCTGCATGGTGTCCTCCTCTCAGCACTCAGCGGCACCCGTCGCTTGTAACTTGTGTGTATACGCTTGGCGCGCTCAGCAAGACTGCTTTGCCAAACACACCCAGCACAGCAAGCACCCCGTGAAAACCACTCGAAACGCCAGATCTTCAAGAAAACAATCGTTTCTGCTAATATGCTATATAAAAAAAAAACGAACCAGAGTGCCCGACAAATGTAAAAGCCCAAAGAAGACCTCCCGCAAGGGCGCCTTTACATCACGGCGCCATCTGATTATGGAATTCGACTAAATGAATGTCTAAAATGCTAGAGCATATCAGGCAGGCGAAGGGGACAGCTCATTGTACTAGGAGCGTTGTATTATTCCCTTCTATATCTAGCTGTTTCGATTTAAGGTGACTTCGAGGCCCCCAAGGTTTCGCACACCTTTTGACAACCTGCACACATTCCCTAGTGCGCATTAAACATAGTGGCACTGCATTAAAACTCAAAGCGCGCTTATTAGACTGCATGCGATACATACCATTCTGAAATCATAAACGTCTATGAATACAATGCATTCGGTTACACAGATGCATAACAAGGTAGGAAAGGGGTTGAATTGATTTCAGTATGCTCGACTGAGACCGTCAGCGTTGGTATGCAGCTTTCCTTTCTTGTATCGCACTTCGAAGTTGTGCTGCTGAAGAGCTAAACTCCACCTAAGTAGGCGCCCGTTCTTTGAGGATATGCTTTGCAGCCACGTTAAGGGGCAGTGGTCAGTCTCTATAGTAAACTTTGACCCGGCAACGTAGCAGGCGAGCTTCTGTACAGCCCAAATGAGGCCTGCACACTCCTTTTCTGATGTGCTGTACGTTTCTTCTCTAGTGCTCAATTTGCGACTAATGTACAGAATGGGTCGCTCTTGCCCATTCGAGTCGGTCTGACAAAGCACGGCTCCCAAACCTCGGTCGCTGGCATCGCACTGAATGACAAAAGGCTTCGAAAAATCGGGCGCTGTGAGAACAGGTCTTTGACTCAACACCCTTTTCAAACTTTCGAACGCGGCCTCTTTCTTGGCGTCCCACTGAATGATCACGGGCTCTGTTTTTCGCAGGCAATCTGTCAAGGGACTTGCAATCTCGGAATATTGCCTGACGTAATGCTGGTAATAACCAGTAAGCCCTAGAAAAGCCCTCATTTCTGTCTTAGTCTTCGGGCGACGATAGTCTGCCACGGCAGCTATTTTCAGTTCAGATGGTCGGCGTCTACCCCTTCCAACGCTATGCCCCAGGTAGGTGACTTCCGCGCAGCCCAAGTGACATTTCTCAGCTCTTACCGTGAGCCCTGCCGCCATCAACCTCTCCATTACCTTACGCAGGTGATCTATATGATCCTCCCACGTGTTTGAAAAGATCGCTACATCGTCTAGGTAAGGAAGAGCGAACTTCCCCAGTCCGTGTAGAACCCTGTCCATTAGGCGAGAAAAACAGTAAGGGGCATTCTTCAGCCCAAAGCTGAGCATCACTGGTCGGAATGTTCCTAACGGGGAAATAAAAGCTGCGTAGCGACTGGCACGCTCAGTAAGCGGAACTTGCCAGTATCCGCGAACAAGGTCTAAGGTTGAAATATACTTAGCCTGGGATACTGTCTCAACCCTTTCTTCGATGTTCGGTATAGGGTACGTCTGATCGACCGTTACCGAGTTTAAACGCCGGTAATCTATGCAAGGTCTTGGATCTTTGCCAGGGACTTCAACTAAAATCAATGGCGACGTGAAATCGCTTTCGGTTGGAATTATCACCCCTAATTCACACATCCGGCGGATTTCAGCCTCCATAATTTCCCTCTGCTTGGGAGAAACCCGGTACGCCTTGCATCGAATCGGCTTATCATCTGTCAACTCGATATCATGTTCTACCAAGTTTGTTTTGCCTGGTCTGTCTGAGAAGACGAGAGAGAAATCCTGGACTACTTGTTCTAAATCCCTCTTTTGACTTTCGCTTAAACCGGGCTCTGCCTCGATTTTGGCCAGCAGGACACTGTCTGCCGCAGTGGTTCCCGTCATGACAGGTGGAATATCAGGGGTTTCCTCCTCTGGGAGGTTAAGTGCCAGATTCACCACCGCCTCTCGCTGAATGTAAGGCTTCATGAGGTTACTGTGGTACACTCTAGAGTGTTTTCTTCCAAGCTTCACCTCATAATTGGTGTCAGAAAGCTTGGACACCACTTTGGCTGGCCCTTCCCATTGAACATCGAGTTTTGTCTTTTTCGAAGGGCATAGCAACATGACTTCATCGCCCTCTTTGAAATTTCGCCTGCGAGCCGTCCTATCATAGCGTGCCTTGGCAAGCGTCTGCGCCGCTTTCATATTGCTTTCCACTATCTCTCGGGTCTTTCCCAGACGTTCCAGCAATTGCAACACGTAAGAGACTACGTCAGGATTCTCGCCTTGACCCTCCCATGATTCTCGCAACAATCGTAGCGGACCCCTCAAGTTACGCCCGTACACAAGCTCTGCCGGACTAAAACCTGTGCTCTCGTGAGGAGCCGATCTGAGGGCAAACATTGCCGCAGGAATGCAACTTTCCCAATCACGTTTTTCTTCAAAACAAAGAGCCCTTAAAATTCTCTTCAAAACGGAGTGCATTCGCTCAACTGGATTCGACTGCGGATGGTGAACCGAGCTATGCACGACCTTGATTCCACATCGCTCAAAGAACGTCGTCGTGAGACAACTTGTGAACACGCTTCCGTTGTCACTTTGGATCTCTGCTGGGAATCCGATACGCGAGAAAATAGCCAGCAAAGCATCCACGACGCATGCCGAAGTTAGCTCTCTCAAGGGGATCGCTTCTGGAAATTTAGTGGCTACGCACAGCGCGGTCAAGACGTAGCGGAAACCTGATTCCGACATTGGTAGCGGTCCAACGATGTCGATAACTAGCCGCCGGAATGGCTCAGTAATTATCGGAACCAATTTCATCGGTGCCTTCCACTTGTCAGTGGACTTCCCAATTCTTTGGCATGTGTCACACGAGCGAACGTAGTCCTCTACCTCTTTCCAGCACCCGGGCCAGTAGTACTCTTGTACTAACCTTGCTTTAGTTTTTCGTATGCCCAAGTGGCCGGCCCAAGCGTTGCTATGTGCCAGGTCTAGAATCTGCTTGCGATACTTCCGCGGGACCAACAATTGGTCGTATACTTTACCTCTACTGTCAGAGTATCGAGTATCGGCGGTACATTAGATCATCTTTTTCATAGAACGAAATGTTCTTTCTGGGGGCGCCTTGTTTGACACTCTCTAGCAAGGCGCTCAATGAAACATCTCCTTTCTGCTCGGCAACAAGTGTTACCTTGTCGAGCAGAGCGAGCTGCTTCCAGCTGTCGGACGCCGGTGACAATACTGAGCCTGCGCCCGGGTTTTCCTCAGCAGGCGCCTCTGTGCTTTCAGTGCCCTCCCCTTGATTCTCATCGCCTGGAGCGCGGGGCTGAACAACCGGCGGAACAGCGTCGGGCTCAGCTGTCGCATTTACTGGCGCTTCTTTTGGCGGTGTGCTTCCGGGCTTTCTGGAGAGTTCGCGAGCCCTCGAACGGGTTAACGCCATGCAAGCTATGCTATTAGAGAACGACTGACCCCGTTCCTTCAGTATCTGCTCAGATTTATTTGA
Source organism: Amblyomma maculatum (assembly GCF_055883805.1). Classification (NCBI taxonomy): domain Eukaryota; kingdom Metazoa; phylum Arthropoda; class Arachnida; order Ixodida; family Ixodidae; genus Amblyomma; species Amblyomma maculatum. The sequence continues at coordinate 238,732,032 of NC_139344.1, forward strand.
AAACAGATAGGGGAAATGATCAGGTAGGTTGGGAGAAATCGCCGCCTCTGTGCATACTTTCCCGAACGGGCCTTCTATGACCACCTTAGCCAGTGGCAGGCAGACACTCTGCTCTTCTACTACCTGCCGGATCCATGCGCATTCTCCCGTAAAATGTTCCGGAGAAACACAACGCGGATGCGCCACATCCATGGTGGCCGCAGAATCTCTCAACACTCTGCATTTCTTGCCATTAACAAGCAGCTCCTGCATGTACGGCTGTAAAAGCCTCATATTCTCATCAGAATCTGCAATGCTTGCAAAAGCGACTTTCTTTTTGCAGCTTCTAGCCAAGTGGCCCCGTTCCTTGCAGTTATAACATACAGCTGGCCTGCGCGCCTCGAATGCTCTTGCGTTGTCATCAGGTGACTTTGACCTTTCCGCTGGATTCGTCGATTTTGCCTGGCCCTCCGTTCCGCTCCCCAGTGCCTGTGGAGGAGCTTTTTCAAGGTTTTTCGGAAGAGGAAATCTCCTTCCTTCGAGCCTGCGTGTAACAAAGTCCGTTCTGTCGCTTTTTTCCTGTTTTGCCAATTTCGGGCGTACATTTCGGCGAATGTTGTATTCTTCAGCCAGTTTGGCTGCTTTATCCAAACTTAGTTCCGTCATTCTATCCTGCACCCAGAATCTAACTTCCTCCGAGATTCCTCGATAGGATTGCTCTAGGCCAATGCACTCGACCACTTTATCGTGATCTTCATATGCGCCTGCGCTCTTTAGCCATTCTGTCATATTAGCTCTGATCTCATAAGCAAACTCCTGATGAGATTCTGTACCCTTCCTCGCGTTTCTAAAACGCTGCCGAAAGGCCTCAGTCGACAGACGGTATTTCCGCAACAGCGCCGCTTTGACTTTATCGTAGTCTTTAGCCTCGTCGTTGCTAAGGCGTGCGACTACCACGGAAGCCTCGCATGGAAGTACAGTCAATAGCTTTTGTGGCCATTCGTCCCTTTCGAAGCCGACCTTTTCGCATGTGCGTTCAAAGTTAACGAGAAAAAGTGCTATGTCCTCGCCCACCCTAAACGGCTGCAGAAGGTCCTTCATTTTGGACTGACCACCTGAAGAAACAGAGCGTCCCGTGGAAATACGAAGTGCCTCTATCTCGAGTTTCTTCAGCTGTAATTCATGCTCTCTTTGTTCTGCTTCCTTTTTTCTCTCCAGCTCCTTCTCTTCTAGTTTTTTCCTCTCTAGAACTGTTTTCCAAGCCTCGTCGGCTTCTTCCTCAGTCACCTCCTCTGCCCGCATTAGCTCTAGAATTGGCTTTTTGCGCTTTGTTGGGCCAACTGATATGCCCAACTCCTGGCAGATTTCAGGAAGGTCTTGGACTTTAAGCTTGTCCATCCTGACTTTGCACTCTGCGTCGTTTGCTCCCTGCTAAATTTTGTGCTCAAACCACCCAATTCTTGGCCTGTGGCAACAAAATTTTTCTGCAATAATTAAATTGCACCAAACTCGACTAACGACTCCCTGCGCTAGACAATCTGGCGAATCGAGAGACAAACACGCGGCACTCACCGCACCAGGATAGCTGACGCCGGCTCATCCCACCGAGCTGCCATCCACTGTTGGGACTTGGTTAGCGACGCCATCGGCTCCTCCGGTGTTGGTGCCGTGCTCGAAGAAGCGAGAGGCTCAGTTGAGAGGAGAAGAGAAAGAGACTTTATACAAGAGGTTACATGTTCCAGGTTCACAGTGAGAGAGAGCTCGCATACGATGGAGCCCGGTATATCTACCGAAAAAGTTCCCCAAGTCCCCACACAGAGTCCCTAGGAACGCACGTCACATCACGTAACTGTGGGAGAGAGTCCAGAGGAACGCCCACGGTCAAAGGGCAGCTTGACGCGGGTTAAAATTTATGACCGCGGCGGAAGCGGCCGCTCCTTGGAGGTGGTATCCGAAACCCTTGGAAAGGGCTGCGCCGCCGGCTCCGTCCGCTCCGCTTCACGGCAAATGGCCCCGGAGTCGCGTCTCGGCCGCGGCGCGAAGTGACGAAAACCAAGCAGTTAGACAGCACCGCGTAAACGCAGTTCTTGTAAGATCGGCGCCAACTGCTCTGTGTGTTTCTCTTTTTGGGCGGAGAAGGCGCAGACAGTCATAAATTCCAGATACACGTCGAAACAAGGACCGAAGAGAATGCGTGGCACAGGAAGTCGTTCACTGTGGCCTCTTCGAAAGGCACTTGGCCAGATGTCCCTTTGAAGCCGCCGTCCGGACGCAACACCTCCAGCCTCGCAGCCTGTTCTTCTGGTGCTCCAGCAGCTTGTACATCTTCTGCCTCTCATGTTATGATGCCATGCGTTTGTGATGTCATACCAGCAAATGGCGCGCAAGAGAAGAGAAATGGTCGTATCGGTGGCTCGACAACGGCTGGCGTTGGAGTTATGGCAATGGGTGCCCTCATAGTTGCTATGGAAACTAGCGAGGCGGCCGACGTGTCAGTTGCTACGGCAACGACTCCGCCGACCGGGCGCCGATCACACACAAAATGACATAGAGGCATGGCTCGATGAGTACTTTTGCCCTAAAAGCAATTTTCCTCCCCCCCCCCCCCCCCAAGGCATGTCATCACGTCATAGAATTAATGTACTGACTTCATGTTGCAAGCCCCTGATGAGGAAGAGGAGAAGGACAGGCGAGGTGGTTACTGGAGAACAACCTAGTCTTACACGCTGCGAATTGGGAAAGCATCAGGGAATAGAAAGGTTAAGGAGAAAAGGGGAGCAAAAGCACAAAGCGTACAGCTAAGTCATTGCTTATCGTGCAGGCGCGACACTCTCCAGAAACGGAGCAGTGGTTTACAGGCCTTCACAGCCGATGGTCGCGGCCACTAGTCGAGAATCTTCACTTCCGTGAACGTCGCTGTTCAGAACGCTTCAGTCCACGGCGTAGAGACTGTCTTTAGGACTACTAGAGTTTTAATTCCGGGATTCATAGCTCCGGGCCGCTCTAGCGCTTCGCTTTTTCACATCAAATTCGTTTTCTTGAAATGCTCGCCAAGTAAAAAATAATCATACCAATATTATTATTTCACTCTTCGATTCGGTCTTTAGCTGGACAATTCGTATTCTTTTCGTTACTGAAACTAGTTTCGAAAAAGTATTATTCGCACGCCCCTACTTCGGCTGAATAATCATCTTTCCCGCCACGCTGGCTAAATTTCTCCGATCACACACGTTCTCAAAACGAAGACGTATGCAAGCGCACCGGATACAGATTTCCTTTCGGTTCACGGAACGTTCTACGAGCGTCAAGGAGAGCGCGGAAATGACGGCGACGGTCGCCGCCTTCTTGGCATTCTATGTTCGCGTGTTGCGTAGTCCCGCCCGCCGACTGGCATGCACGAGCGACTATGTGGGACGCACTTATCTCTGTCGTCCCGTCGACTCCGGCCTAAGCCGGCTACGTTATGGAGCGCGGTGGAGAGCTTCTATGTGCTACCGGTGCTATCACCCGAAGGCCGCGCGGCTGAATGACACGTCGTCAGAACGTGAGTATTCATGACGTAACCACAACACGCTCTGACGGTGTTTCGCGTGCGGTTTCCCTATACATCGACTTTGGTTTCACTTCGTACGTGCCGCGAGCGACTACATCGACGTCCGCAAGTGTGTGAACGTTGCACGTGTGGTTTCGCGCGGCCGCCGTTCCTGTGTATCAACACTTCTGCTGCTGCGAACTGTCCGGCGTACCCCTGGTACAGCCAAGGAGCCGAAGATGAACTGAAAATTTTAAAGCTCATGGAGGTTGTGCAAAGCTGTGCTTCGCGTGTTATGGACCGGTGCAAATTTTCAGTCGATAACGACCTAATCAAAATGTGAAGTCGACTCTCACCCGTCCACTTATCTTATCTCTGCCGCCGGTGGCTTCGTATATACCCGCGAGTTCGATACCGAGGGCATCGCGAGCAAATAGGCTGTGCAACGCCTGAAGTGGGGTCGGTGCATCGCGTCCCACAGAGGTGCGAAAAACACCAAATGCGCTTGCCGACAGCGAGGAGGCTTTTCCGCGTCGACTTTTTTGTCTGCGCGCTGCTGATGGCGCACCTCTTCTCGTCTGAGGCGCACAACTGGAGCGCAGTGAATGCCACTTGCCCGCAGAAGCTGGAGCGATGTGAATGCATCGTCAAAGGACAGGGGGCACTGACCTCCTGCAGGAGTATCGACCGACCCCAGGAACTGGACGCTGACATGGCCCAGTTGGAGGGCGTCATACACAAAAGACTCACTTTTGACCGTGTCCAAATCACCGTGCTCCCTGCAAGATGGTTCACCAACCACACTATGACCGAGTTGTCGATCAAGAACTGCCCGCTAAGCGACATCGACGAGGCAGCCGTCAGCAGCATAGACAGGCTGTCCCGCGTGCTCATGGAGAACGTTCACCTGGAGACTCTACCTCGCGGTCTGTCCGCGGCGAGGCGCTTGCGACTGCTCCGGATACGAAACAGTGGAATCAAATACCTACAAGGCGTGCTGACTTTGCCTGAACTGACGAAGCTCGATCTCAGGTACAATGCGATTGAGGTGATAGATGAGGAATACCTGTCGGGTGTGCCAAACCTCCAGCACTTGCTGCTGGCGAGCAACAGGATCCAGTACGTGTCACCCATACTTTTCAAGGCAACAAGAATGTTGAAGACCGTAGAATTTCGTGCCAACAACATCACCGCAGTCAGGGCCATGTTCGACAACCTGCGTTACTTAGAGGTAAGACGTTTATCTTATGGTTGCTAACGGATGCCATTAAAAAAAAAAGGAACATCAGTGCAGAATCTGCCGAATGACGTATATAAAGCACCAAACCAAATGCGTGATTTGTTGCCGAAACAAGATAAGATTTTTTGAATTTTGTAACGGAAAGGTTATTTTTATTTAAAAAGTCAGGCGACACAGATTCAATGTTGACATGTACCGTATAACTGAAGTGAACTGCTCATTAAGACTTGAAATGGGTGTATCCGTCGCATGCTCAAACATACCCTGCAGATGACATATATCGATAAAGACAACACAAAAAAACGTGCATCACTCTTCGACGTGAACCATTACCACTGAGACCTTGCCAAGCCCAACGTACCGTAACAACCGTGAATGGGAGATAAGGGGCCAGCAAATGAGAGTGTTTTGGCGGGCTAAGTTGTTTTCGTGCTGTTTTTATTGTGAAAGCAGGATTCGAGCATTCAGCGTAGCGTGGTCCGGTAGTTACGCTTTATACCACGTGACTACTGACGTCATACCAGCGCGAGAGCTGGGCTACCAAGTCGGCTGTTCACCGTAGCCTGGCTCGTAGCCACGCCGGGCGTTTCGCACTTCTCCCACTAGGTGCGCTGTAGTCTAACAGGTGGTGTGACGTCATAAGCGAGGCGAAGATGGGCTACCAAGTCGGCTCTTCAGCGTAGCGTGGCTCGTAGCCACGCCGAGCGTTTCGCGCTTCTCCCACTAGGTGCGCTGTGGTCTAACAGGTGATGTCGTCTTCCAATGGAGACACTTCGCCTCTCTTCTTTCTTCGGTAAGTAGAGGAAGGGAGGCTGCGCTGTATAAAGCATGCCATTTCAGCGCTTGTAAGACAAGTTCGTCATGCTGTCTGAGAAGCAGAGGAAGAAGGCGGCTCGCCAGTGTGAAGCCAGGAAGCGACAGCGAGCTACGGAGAAAGAGGAACAACGTGAAGAGCGTCAAGCCAGACGTCGTGCTCAATATGCGGCTCGGCGAATGCGTGCTTCCTATCCGGCCACCGAAGCAGAACAAGACGTACGGGGGTGGGACTTAATGTCTGCTCTGAATGGTGAGGACTCTGTATCTACATGCTTATCAAGGTCCTCTCTAACCAGTGCGGAGCGCAAGAATGCAACTAGACGGTTACAACGTGCTCAAGAAAGTGAAGAGGAACAGCAATGAAAGGAATGACGTACCCAAGGATATTGATTTCGCAATCTCCTAGGCTTAACTAAGCCACTGTGAATTTTTTATCCGCAGCAAATGAAGCTGCGAGCGCTCATCTTAGTCAAGTCACAAGGTGTTCCCTCGCCACTTTACTCATACCCGCCCGTGCGTACACATTCATTTGCTGATTCTTTATCATCGCTTCTGGGAAAGATGGTTATGCACCGCTCTTGAATTCTCAGTGGTAACGCTTGAACCTACTTTTTGTATACTCCACTGATTTTAACGTAAGAACTGTGATTTTGCCTTGTCAGATGCTTTTCCCTATATGCCCCAGCTGTCGAAGGTATAGGCTGCGTGAAAAAACGACAACCGCGCCCCAGGTGGCAGGTTTGTAAGTACATAGGGAGAGGATGCGTCCGATCCAGCTGCTCCCGTACTTCCATCGGCAATCGCGCGTGGTTAATCGATCCCTTTTCTCTATGTCACTTACATTGTGGTACATGCAGTATTCGTTGCCGACGCTCTAGGAAACAGTTCGGGCATCTGTGCCGAAGACCGGGATCCGCCTTTTGCGCGAGTTTTCTGCGCATGCGCGAAGTCCCAGCGGTGACTGATGGAAACACATTTGGCAGCGTCGACGGCGTTTCTCGTCGCCGCCAGTGCACGGGGGCTGGCGGCACGGTTACCATCACAGGCTTGGCAAAGCGATGCCAACCACATCTGCCGCGTATACGGTTGCCACTCTTGAGGCGTGCCGGGATGCAAGACGCGGTTTTTCAGGTTTCCTTCGGCGAGCCGCGACCAACAACGAAGTGAAGCTTGAATTAGGGCACTAAAACTCAAGATGTAAATGGGCGGCCTTAGCAACCGACTGCGCACTCTTGACTGTGCGAAAATCACTTCGTTACAGGTATGTATGCATCTAAAGGGAATGTGCATAATGAAAAGTACCTACTGGAATTTGCACCAAGCCTGTAACCCACCAGTAACAGCAGCGATGGGGATTTGTTCGGTGCGTGTTTGGTTTATGTGCGAAGGGGCCGGGTAGCGCATATGTCCCAGGCAGCTATGTGCGCTAGACCGTAATATTTAGCATGTTTTATCGCGACTGCCGCCTGACTAAAAAAGAAAAAAATACGACGTTTGTTGTTATGCACCACAGTTCGCGAGTGAGTGGTTGAGCTGGTCATAAGGCTGGCGAATGGCGGTTCATCACAACAAAAGCCGTATTTTTTTTTTATTGTTAGCCAGGACTCAGGTGGCAGTCAGGATAAAACATGCTAAATATTACGGTTTAGCAACACAGCCGCCTGTGATATATCTGGCCCTTTCGCACATAAAGAAAACAAACGACAAAGTACATCACCATCAGGCCCCGTCGCGCATGAAGCAAACACGCACCGAACAAATCCTCATTGCATGCTACCACTGATGCGTTACAGGCTGGGTACAAACTTCTGTAGGTACTTTTCATCATGCATATTTCCTTTAGATGCATACATACCTGTAGCGTCTGTTTTTGCTGCTCGGAGCATATGACGCACTTGACACTCTTGCACGACGCACAATGTTGTTTTTTTACCTTACAAGCTTGCCTTCATGCCAAAGCATGCAGATTTTGTTTCTTCGCTGTACACAATCAGCTGCTGTTCGTTAGGGAGCTTGAAAGTCGTCGTCGTCGTCCTGCCGTCTGCAACGGCAAGGAAACCGCCCGGCAGAAATGAGTCTCCTGGAGGGTTCGTGCTTGTTCACTTGCAGTGTGGATCGAGCGCTCTAGGCGTAGAACAGCGTTGGTTCCTGACCGACATGCGCATCCGATATGTAGGAGATAAGCATGTGTCACCAGGTCCTTGATTCCGCAGAAATTGCTTCGGAGGCAGAAAGGTTGTGCATCCTTTCATAACAGAATGACCATTCTCTGTGGATCGAGAACCTTTTCACCACTGCGACCACATCCGTTTCGGGGCAGAAATCGCCAAAAAATGACGCGCGTTTACTGCAGGATTCTGTTGTGCATTCCGGCCGGGATAATACCCTGTTAAGGGAGTGTGTTTAAGTACCTCTCTGCCAAGCTTCGTAGATAAAATCCTATAGCTGCACGCTTATAGATGACGCGAGGAGGAAGCGACGCCCATTGCACCATGACGGCGCCGCGGTGACCGCATTGTGCTCGGTAACTCAAGACGCCCTGCTCATATGCGCCGCTCGTAAGTCACAGAAGACGATTCCACCTAGCTCTCCAGCATCAACAAACCCCTGGCTGCTTTGCCCTTTGATATTCCTCTCTATCTCTACCTCCGCGCTCTCCTTTTGATTTTTTTTTTTACAATAAATTTAAGTCTGTCGTGAATCTGCACGCTGAGAGCGTCTCCTTCTGTCACGTCGAACGCAGCCCGTGTCATGGCCCGCGCTACACGCTCTTACCATACCAAGACAGTATATGCGTGCGTTATGAGTGGATTGTGAAAACGCTGAAGCATTCCCCCACACTGCGTGAACATGATACTGCAATTACTCTCACAAATTTCCGCCCCTAAGGCAAAAAAGGAGGGAGCATTCGCTTTTTACCAGCATTGGAATGGCCATTTCGCATGGTGTGCTTTAGTGTCGTCTGCTACACTGCCGTCCATTGTGCTTCTCGCCGCTCCCGCATGATGGCGCCACATACTCGCGCAAAAGGTGGTTTGTTTGTGGCCAGCTTGGCACACAGCACGACTGAAAGTAGTACAGTGCTGGGAATTTTTGTGGCGTATAATTTTGCGTCACTTTCATTGGTGTTGAGTGCTCACTCGACTCCAGCAAAGTACCGCGGACTTGGAAGGTCGCTAACATTTTTTCTATGCACAAATCAGGCAACAAACTGATAATTTCTAACTATAGACCAATTTAATTGATATCTACCTGCTGTAAACTGCTGTAACATGTCATTCATAAGCGCATTATTGAATACTTAGTTAACAACGACATCCTTTCAGAGCATCAGTATGGTTTTCGTGCAGGGTTTTCTATTGTTAATCAGTTAATTCAATTCACGCATAATATTGCCACCTCTCTTAACAATTGTGAGCAGGTCGACGCGATTTTCATTGACTATTCTAAAGCTTTCGACAAGGTATGCCGCCAAAAACTTATCTCCAAACAACTTCGTGCCATTTTTACAGGCTCTTAAGGTGATAAATTACTCGAATGGATAATAGATTGCTTGCACCTCAGGATTCAGTTTGTTATGCTACAATCAAGAAAATACATTACCGGTTCACATTTCCTCGGGTGTTCCACAGGATTCCGTTCCGGGTCCCCTTTTACTCATAATATATATATATATATATATATATATATATATATATATATATATATATATATATATATATATATATATATATATATCAACGATGTCATTCAAATTGTTTCCAACACTCCTGTTAAGCTTCGTTTTGTACGCTGATGATTGTGTTCTGTATTCCAATGTTATAATGTCAATGATCAGGCTCTACTAAATAATGTGTTTTCTTCGTTTTTTTACGACTGAGTAAAACTTGGCAAATGGAGATTAATTTTCAGAAAACGGTGACAGTGGCCTTTACAAATGAAAAACAACCATTACACTTCAAGTATGGCAATGCAGAACACACATTAGAAATCGTCCACGAATTCAGGTACAGGGCCATCCACTTCTAGCTATAACACGGTCACTGCTTTCAAAGCAACATTGCGTCGCACGCAGACGCATATCGATGTAAAACGATATAAGCACAGAGGGAGCCGGACGTGTTGCTTCACATGGCCTGCCACTTAGCTTCCTTGCGCGGCCGGGTCGGACGCAATGACGATTAGAAAGCAGGGACCTCGTTATAGCTTAAGTGGACGTGGCTGTACCTTGTCGTAGTGTTCTCCCCGAATCTAAAATGGCATAAGCATGTTGATAATTTATGCGCAAAATTATTACAAAAATTAGGCTACCTGTGAAGAACTTTAAAAGGCGCTACTATAGAATGCAAACTAACAGCTTATAAATCCCTGGTCAGGCCGCTTCTTGAATACGCGTCAGTCGTGTGGTCACCTCACCTTGTGCATGACAAAGATAAACTTACCAGATTAATTTTTAACTGGTACGATCACAACTTTTCCCCTTCACAACATTACCATGTCTTATCATAATTCCCTTGAGCATCAACAAAAATGTGACCGGCTTGTAATGCTACACATAATTGTGCACAATCAGTTTCTCTAGCTGCCCCCATTTCAGTCACTAGTCGTTCTGCATGTGTGCCCGCCGGACGGAACCCATGAACATCACACCATTCAGATCTTTCCTCGATTGTCAGAAATTTTCTTTTTTCCCGCACACAGTCGGGGTGTGTAATTCACTTGATGGTGCGTTGCGACAGCTTCCACCGGCGCAATTCGTTAAACAAGTGCCTTTTCATGTGTTATGGTTTCCTTTTTTTATATGTAAACCACTCCTGCTATGTCTCGAACCTGAGACAGCAGTATCTGTAAATAAATTAAATATTGTCACGTAGTGGTGACAAGGCCGTAGACACCAAAAGAAGACATAGGCTTGATGGTACTGAAATTAACTCTTTATTGGGCTGACTTGCGCCCGCAAAAGAACTAAGCAATTCGGCGGCGGCGATAGCAAAGAGAAGTTTATTTGGTACATTGAGCATACAATTGAAACGCATCGTGGGCACGATATTTGTACAGTAGTCATTACACGCTATTCACTATGCTCAAACAAAGGATAATAATGACCACAGCCAAAGCTGTTCGTAGGACTTCTCTTCTCTTGAGGAAAATAAAACTCAGATGGCTCATCAAGGTGTGGAAATTCTATCCCCTAAAAAAGAAAGAGCAGTTTATCATGGCGACCGATTACAAAATATAAAGGCGCAATATAAGTGTGAGCACTGCGCTTACTCAAAGCCTCGTGTACAAGCTTAAGAAACGGGATACGAGGCTCGCAAGCTAGTACAGCAAGGCAGGCAACTGCAGCCTGTTACCCTGTACAACAAAAAAAAAAACGCGTATGTAAACGCCGCAGAAACCGCGCCTCACCATCTCTTTCTAGCTGATCAGACAAGTACTTCCAGATGATGAGGCGCAGGTTCCGCAGTGCTGGGTACATTGCGCGAGCAGGAGTCCGACGTGCCTCAGCGAGGCAGCGACGGCGCCACAATACATACATGGTGGCGGCGACAACTAAACGTGGAAAAAGGCCACGCTGGCGTCTTGTGCCAGGGCCTACGCGAACTCTAAACATGCGCTGCACGAGGCGCCACATCGTGCGTGCAACAACGCATTCAAAGGAAACATTCTGTAACGATTCTACACCACCACAATTGGCGCATCTATCGTTGGGTACCACGCCCCACCTGGCGAGGCGCTGGCGCGTGGGAAGGACTCCCCAGCGCCTGTTCCACTCAAAATCTACAACATCATTAGGCATTCGGTGTGTCGCCCATGCCCGCCATTTGGAAATGGTTGTCATCCGGGCTTCGTCCGGTGTAAGGCGTGCACACGCGATTTGTTCGCTAGATGGGTGGCGTGTCTGTGAGGCTCGCATCAGGTAAATCGGCGTCTAACGCCTCCTTCATTCCCGCAACAGCGCGATAGAAAGGGGATGGCCTCTCCGCTTGGGGGCCTACATGCCTTCCAGGGCTGAAAACACGACTTTCCGTGCTTAACCAGTAGAAGAGTAGTGAGCGTCCTGGGTACGACTCCCTTGTGAGAAGGGAATCCACTAACCTCACTACCAGCACCCGCGACACAGTAGGGATGCACGGCAGTCCAAACCCCGCGGTTTGTCGGCAACGTTAACAAGTGACGGGCAACCAACGCTGTCCGGCCGTCCCACACAAAGGCGCCTACAAGGGACGCGAGGCGGCCCGCTGTACGGCGCGGAATTACTGCGACGCGAGCAACATAAAAAGCGAAAGCGCACACACGAGTTTTCACAACCGTGGCTTTTGCCCTTAGTGAGAGGCTGAAAAGCACGGCCTACGAGAGAGCACATGTTGCTCGCAACACAACTTCTTCCCAAGTATGGGAAGAAACTCCACTTGTTTCAAACAGTATCCCCAACACACGAGCTGCGGCCACAAAGTTCCCCGCTACAGGCAGTGGATCCCTGAAAGACCCAAAACGTTGCGCATGGCTTTTGCTGGGGTTGAGCTGTGCACCTGACAGCAGGGCGTATTGGTACTCGGAAGCTCTCGCTGTCCCAAACAAAAACACAGTTATTATCCGCATACGCGGAAACCACAAGCGTTTCCTGTCCTACCATTGGGAAGCCCCGGATTCTTTTGTCGGCGACTACTTTTCGCAGAAAAGGATCCAGAACAAGCACGAAAAGGGCCGCTGAGAGCGGACACCCTTGTCTTATCCCTCGTGTTACCGAAAAACTGCCTGCGATAGTGCCATAGAGGACGAGTTTTCTGGTTAAATCATTATATAGAGATGTTTTGAGCTGTACAAAATCAGTCGGTAAGCCAAAGCAACTATGTGAAAACACGACTTTCCGTGCTTAACCAGTAGAAGAGTAGTGAGTGAAAGGGTAGGAGTCCTTTTTTAGTCCTTGGTGAGTACAGCCAGCACACACGGCTTTCTCCTGAAAATGTTAGTAACAAATCAAGAAACCGAATGAAATTGTGCGTGGCTAATTCATGAGTGAATTTTAAATGGGTTGAGCAGTGCCTAAAAGCACTCAAAATATCTTCTACTGCATCTAGATAACAATCGTTTGGTCCAACGTTTAAAAGAACTAAAAGATCATCAACATATCTCACTATTCGCAAAACACGCGCGTCGTCCAGAAAGCTCGGAAGGGTACGGTCAAACTTGGATAAAAATATATTGAAAAGCACTGGTGCAACGTATGCTCCAATGCAAATTCCATTCTTCTGAACAAACAAATTGCTGTTAAATTCAACAAGAGTCGAATATAAATACATTGCAAGGAGCTCTAAAAAACTTTGGCTTGAAATTCCACACCTTGTTTGAAAGGACACTTCACTAGACTCGTTAATAAGTTCTCTCACCGCATGAAACAGTTCGTCGTGAGGAATCGAGTAGAAAAAGCCCTCGATGTCCACTGAAAAGCCCATGTTGACTCCTAAAAGATCTTGCTGGAGTTCTTCGATGAGAGCTGTAGAATTCCTGGTCCCAAGAGGGTCCTCTGGGATAAGGCTATTCAGATGTTGTTGGAGATACTGCCTTTTGCCACGAGCCTTCGCTAACTATGGCCTATTACATTTGGCGCTCGTGTGCTCATCCAACCTCTGACGCCAGTTTTTACGTACGGCTCGCGGTCCCATCGGTAGCGTTGGCCTGGCGGCTCCGTGGCTCAGCGGACGGCATCAACGGTCCCAGCAAAGACGAGGCGTCTTCTAACGAAACAAGCTCTACTACAACATCATGAGGGACGGGCAGAGAAGCGGACCCGGAGAGAATAGACACACTCACACAGCTGGTGCCTAGCGTCACATCTGCGACGCCTCCAAAGTAGTCTCTGTCGCAGCGGAGTCTGCCGCTGCTTTTTATAGGCTTGTCAGTTGAGAGGGAAAGGGAGAGCCCTGCAAGTTCGAACAAGACGAGATGACTCAATCGTAGGTGGCGCGACCGCATCTCCTCCACCTCCTGCAGACAGGCAAGGGCGACGCACTCTCCCTCGAGCGTCGGGCTTGGCCAGCGTTTGGGCACACACGCACACATACTCGGCGCGGGGCACGAACATGCCGAGACGCGCCCGCGGGAGGAAGCGTTGGGCGGCCCACTGGACGGCGCCGAAATGGCCGAAACGCTCGCTGCTTTGCCCGTTGCTACGCGGTGGCCGCGTCAGCTGTGACACTTGTCGGTGGCAAAACGTAATAGGCCCTAAACTGCACCTCTGGCTTATGCATCTTCGCCGAAAATAAAATCGTCAACGAATCGGCAGGGCATTTTTTCATGGATTTCTGTAGGTGGTTCAGATTCACTTCTTGCAGCAGCTTCTCAACAGCGGACCCCGCTTTTGTCGGCTTATTCAAAGCGCGAACAAAATGCGTCCTCACGGATGCTGCATATTTTTCATCGTACTGCCCCATGAGCAGCACTGCAAATTGACCTTCTTTGTCCGATTGTAGAAGAGCTAGGAAGAGCTAGGTGACCTAGATCGCCGCAGACAAGACGGTACAACCCGGCGCTGGTCATGGACGAAATCTTCAACGGCTGGAGGCCGTTCGCCGTAGCGAGGCCGCGGAGAATCAGCGGAAAACCCTTCGAGACCCAGTCGACGGTAGGGACAGCGCCAATAGACATGACCCGGTTCGCCGCAGTGAAAACATAACGACCGTTGGTCGGGGGTACGCCACTCGTCTGCTTTCCGTGTAGACGGTCGGGAATCTATGACGTACTGGATCACGGGGGCTGCTGTTTTCGGCACAGCTACGTTCGCAGGAATCAGGGACGGCGACAAGGGCGGAGAGTATTGAAGAACCTTGGCGTATGTGGGGCGGTGTCACTCAGGTGGCGTAAGAGGAGGAGCAGGGCGAGGTTCACCGCTTGGAAACGGAGGCCGGAGCGCTTGCTGCACCTCGTCGAGGACAACGCTCGCATTGGAGGTAGGAGCTGGTTGAGGTGTGCCGTACATCAGTCGGATTTCGTCGCGCACAATCAAAGTTACAAGCTCTCGTAGCGCCGATGTGTCCATGCAATGCGATGGGAACTCGGCAAAGACGGAGGTGGCGTGAACGGTGCGATCATGTGCCGAAGCTCCCTGCTGAAGCACTTTCTTTATAGTGGATGTTTCCGCAAGGAATTCTGTGACAGTTTTCGGCGGGCTGCGCACCAGGCCAGCAAAAAGCTGCTCTTTGACGCCACGCATGAGGTAGAGCAGCTTTTTGTACTCGGACATCGTAGGATCCGCACGCTTAAAGAGGCGCGTCATGTCTTCGATATACGCCGCGAGGGTTTTGTTAGGCATTTGGACCCGTAATTGGTGAGCGCGTTCGGCCCGTTCGCGGCGATCTGAGCTACCGTACGTTGCCGCAAGATGACGCTTGAACTCATTTCAAGGAGCTAGCTGCTCTTCATTGTTCTCGAACCACATCCGAGCGCCATCCTCAAGGCTGAAGTAGACATTTTGAAGCAGGGCGGCGTCATCCCAGAGGTTGAATGTAGCTACCCTTTCGTAGTGCTGCAATCTGTCGTCGACGTCTTCGTAAGTGTCCCCGTGAAAGGTATTTGGGACGCGGGGGTTCTCCAACGTCACGTAGGTGGGGGTTGCGCCAGGCATCGCGACGACGTCGTGGCTGCCGGTAGTCATGCCCGATGGGGACAACTGAGGTGGTAGGCCACGTTGCCTGCGGCTGGTGCGGTGAACAGGCGTTTTCTCGAATATATGACCAGCACTCCTGCTTAGCGTAGGGGTACGGGACATCAGACCTCACCTCCACCAGATTTGTCAAGGTGTTGGCGACTGGGGCTAGCTTAACAGAGCCGGTACGGGTGGGATTCCACGGTCCGAGTTTTAGGTACGTTGTTGTTGTTGTTGTTGTTCTCCTCTAATTTGGTGGCACATACCCAAGAATTGGGGTGCAGAGATATTAGGTTTTGAGATGTATAACTACATCGCAAAAAAATAAATATAAATAATTGCTAGGGAATAGAGAAGGAAATGTAAATATGAAAAACCAAAATAAAAAAGGGTAATTACTAACGTGCGCAGTAGAAGAATACTAAGATTTATATGTACAGATTAAAAATTCAAAGTATATAAGCAAGGTAGACGTTTTGTTTCTATTAAGAAGTTTTGAATGGCGTTAAAAACAGGCCTGTGGCTGTACCCAAGCATGGTGGCACCGAACAATAATAAAATCTGGCTGCTCAAATTAAGACCCAGCTGTTGTAACCGCTTCTTCGAATACCGTTTTCTCATCATGGTAAAACGGCGGCAAAATAGCAAGAAGTGATCTATTTTTTCCTGTTCCCCGCAGAACGCGCAGTCGGGAGAAAGCGCCAAACTAGACCTGTGCATATAGATATTTAGGGGCGGAATACGACAGCGTAGCCTGGTTAGAGAGACCTTAGTCTGCCTTGATTGACATGATTTCCTATTCCAGGAATACTTGAGATGCAGGTAGTCGTCCGATGATAAAACAGCTCCAGACTGCGTGCTTAATAAGGAACGCCTACGAAATCGTGCTGCTGTTAAGTACGCTGTTGCCGTGAGGATGGGCAACACAGGGCCATTCAGAGATTCTTTAGCTAGTCTATCAGCAACCTCATTGGCTGTCACATTACTGTGGCCTGGTACCCACACTATATGTATGAGGCAAAGATGTGAGGGGAGCAATGAAAGAAAGGTGTTTAATATTGGCGAATCCATATTCGAAGAAAGCGACAAGCACAAGGAATAAGAGTCTGTAATTACAGCCACTGTTGAGTATGGTGGGTCTAGTTTGCGCAGAGCAAGCACCACCGCCAGAAACTCAGCCTGGAAAATTGGGGTAAAATCCGGAAGACGGATTGAAAAAGCCCAGTCTAAAAGAGGACAGTATATTCCAACGCCGGCCTTTTCATGAAATTGAGATGCATCAGTTGCTATTATTATGCTAACGGGAAGACTTTGTAAATTATCTTATAATAATCCGTTTAATATCTGAGGTGATAAGTGTTTTGTATAATTTGGGAAAATGTCATCATAGACAATTTGAACCGAAGATGAACTTACTTTTGTTGGAAGGATGTTAGAAAGGACTACGTGCAAAGGTTGTAACAGTTTTTGCACTATAGTATTACCTGCGGGGTATGAAACCGAGGCCATCAGACTCCAAAAAAGGAGTCTGGCTCGCAACAAAAAATTGATAGGGAGCGGTGTAATTGTGATTCGTATATTTTTAGATACGTCTGGACAGTCAAGAATTGTAATCTAGCTATAACAACGGTGGTATTCTGGCTTCAAGGTATAATACATTGTTCGCCACAAATTTGGGGAGCCGAAGGCATAATCTAAGCGCTTCCCGCTCTAAAAGAACAAGTGGACGAATTTTGTAAGCAGGTGAACCAGAAAACAACACAGATCCGAATTCTATAATTGGTTGGACATACATAACATAAATCATTAAAAGAGCGTCTCGCCGCATCCCAGACCTTGGATTGCTTAACCTGCGCGACATACCCACAGCACGAGCCCCTTGCGCTGCAACATGTTCAATGTGATCCCTCCATGCCAGATCGTGATCGTAAATCACCCCTAGATACTTCAAAGTCTTAACTTGAGGCATCATTTCCTGCTTAAATGTTAGAGAAAGATTTACCGGATCCTGAATTTGGAAAACAAGGAAAGCGCACTTTTTTACGTTTAATGTCAATCTTAAGTCACATAACCAATTCTGAAGGGAGCTTAGGTACGATTGCAGGCGCCTATTGAGGGATTGAATGTCAGGTGCAGCCGTAAAGAACGCGATGTCATCAGCATAGACATACGTGCGAACGTCTTGATGAGTGGGAATAGAACTCATTAAAATGTTGAAGAGCACGAGCGAGAGAACTGCCCTTTGAGGAACACCTCTGGTTTGTTGATATCTGCCAGAATGCACACCATTCAATGAACGGTAAAATTGCCTGTTTTGTAGGAATGTAGATATTCACTGAAATAAATATTGTGGAAAACGTAGAGTTTCTAATCTGTGCAATAAAATTCGGCACTCACTATCATAAGCCTTCTCTATATGAAGAGTCACCCATGCAGCATGCATTTTTTTTTTTTTGCGCCGCGCAAGAAGAATTCGACTCTCAAGGTCGGTATGAGCATTCCATATTGAACATTTTGCGCGAAATCCGATCTGACAGGGACTAAGAATATGTTTTTGTTCCACAAACTCGGTAATCTGTTGGAGTACGACCCTTTCAATTAATTTTACCAAGTTTGATGTTAATGATATTAATCTGATATTGTCCAAAGTATAGCCACCACCATTATGTTTCAGTAAAGGAATCACTTTGAATAGCGTCCAGTCACCAGGCATCCAAGAATGAATAATTGAGTAATTTACCAACTCTAGCAAGGAATTTGGAGACACCTCAAAGAGGATCTTTAACATTTTTGACGTTACTCCATCAGGGCCAGGCGCAGCAGCTAGCAATGTCATTACAATCGAAGAAAGCTGAGAAAATGTAATTTTAGGGACATCCTTAACCGTATCTACTGGGCCTACAAACATAGGTGATTTTGGAAGTGTTGACAATAAACGCTTTTCTAAACCTTTAGCAATGTTTTCTACTGTTTTAAGAGCTTCTTTAGGAGTCGAAACACATGAGGGTAAGTTTTCTGAGACAGAAATTTTTTTCCGTGATTTTAAAAACCCGATAAATGCACGTCGGTTATTAGATTGTGAAAGGTAATTGAAATGCTCAGTATCATAATTACCTTTCGCTTGTGCGACTGCGTGTTTAAATGTAGCTGCAAAACATTTATATTCATGCCAATTTTTGGGGCACTGGTGGTGAAGGAGCCTCTTCCATGCAGCCTTACAGAGGGGGTCCAACCAGTCCAAGCTGTTGAACCGAATGTCGAGCGTTAACTCGTTAACTCAAACAGTGGGAGCGTGGGAATCATGCGGCACTCACCGGGTCTAGATCGCGCTGGAACTACAGAGGGTCGCAGACTTGGCATACGTATATCCGAATGGATTGAGTGTAAGGTCTGGGGGGGAATCGTGCGGTGGCGGTCTTGCTTATGGCGAGTTTACGGGCGTTGGCGATGGTGTTCAACCCGGCTGAGCCTAGTTTACTGAGCAGAACCTCGATTAAGCATCGTCATACACGGTTGGGTGAGGTTTAATTCCTCCATGGCTGTCTGCGAACGCAAAAGAAACGCAGGCGGTGCGCTAGTTTCAGCGCACGACTTCTCCACGGCTCGCTGTGGACCTCAAGGACACCGTAGCTGGCCCTAGACGACACGAAGGTGTCGAGGGCATTTGAAGCGGTAGGTCCCAAGAGGCGAGCCAGGTGGGCAGCGCTGGCGGCAGAGGGGAAGCTATAGGCTGTGAAATAGAAGGCTGTGTTGCACTGTGTGAGGTAACGTTGTATATTTGGGGAGATGCGTACCGGTACGAATAAGTTTGCCAGACGTGTGAAAGAGAAGCAGCAGCAGCTTTCGATAAAATAGAAGAAGAAGGAGGGAGCGCCACAGGCTCCTCGCGCCGCACACGAGGTCAAGTCCCGGCTTTCGGATGACCTTCACGAGTGGCAGCAGATGAGATAACGCTCTAAAATATCTAAATTTTGCCGCAGTACAAGGCGGTCGGACATATACTCAAATAAAAGGCAGTAATAACGAGGCTATAGCGTCCATGGCTGAATTCATTTGTAAGCACCCCAGTTTCAACGTCTCTTGGCTTGCTTTTTTTTTTTTTAATATTACCCTTCAAGCCTCTCTCTCATACGCCTCGATTCGCAGACCTGAACAGTATTTTTTAACAACTTTTGTGGTTAAAGAAGAACAATGCAATAAAAAATACGTTAGGTGGACCAAATTATATCTAAGCCTGCGTAGATATCTCATCCAGTGAGCAAATAACCGCCAGTTAAAATGTGACTGTGAAGGCGCTTAGCACTACCTAAGGCATAAGGCGGCTGCTACCTGAGCGCAATATTTGGTTTCCTGTACCGGCCACAAGGAGATCCCAGTGAATTAAAGCACTCTCCGACTCATTCAGTCTTTTCCACCCGTGTAAACAAGTCTGCACTTTAGGAAACGGTGCTGTGGCTTATTGTCTTGACGCTCAGTTGCATGCAGAACCCAAGGCGGTGGCGCCCGCTGTTATAAACGGGAAATGCAACAGTTGTCAAAAAAAAAATTGTCTTCCTTGTTATGTCAGTGCCCGTTAATAACTCCGTTATGAAAAAAAAGAAAAAAAAAAGACCTGAAAGCCCCATTGGCAACAGCATGGATGATTTATTCCCGAATTCAGAACGAAATGACGCCGAAGACTCGTGCCAATAAAATAGCGATTTTTTACCGCCACGACACGGGTTCCATTGGAAGGCCAAATCTTTCGCAGTCCTTATTTTATTCATGCAGCAATCAAAATTTGCTAGGTATACTGCACTGGCAAGCAAATGTTTTGCTTCGCATTGCTGACTGAAACTGGATACTCAAAGCTGCCTGTTTTGCTCCTGTTACGGCAGATTTTATCACTCTTTTTTTTTTCCTTCTCTTTTAGGCACTCGATCTAAGCCAAAACATGATATCGGACATCCAAGAGCTACTCACATCCAGAATGCCTTACCTGAAGATTTTGAAGCTCGGAAATAACCGGATAAGTATTGTTACTGAAGTCGCACAGTCCAATGCTATGATTAAAGAGCTCCTTCTCAACGACAACAATATCACCCAAGTGAGGAACGGAGCCTTTGCAGCGCTTGACGGCATGACTCGTCTGGATATTAGCAACAACAGCATATCCCAAATGGAGGAGTCAGTTTTACCTACGACCTCCAAGTTGGAGTATCTAATATTATCGAGCGCCGGGTTGATCAACGTCACAGGGGTGTTTAGCAAACAACGCCACATCAAAGACTTGGTTCTATCACTGAACAGCATCGAAGACATCACCGACGCCTTTAAAGGACTGGAAACGCTTAGAACGCTTTCGATGAGAAGCAACCTTGTGTCCCACGTACCGGACGGCACATTCAGGGACAACAGCGACCTGCATGAAATAAACCTGAGCGACAACAGGATTCGGTGGGTGGGAAGAAACACCTTCAAGGAACTCCTGACATTAAGCAAACTGATCCTGAATGGAAACCAGTTGCTGTCTCTCAATGGAAGCGTGAGAAACCTTCCCAAGCTGCAATATCTGGATGCTTCGTTTAACGCAATCCAGTCACTCGAAAGAGGGGAGTTCACTAACAACGGCCGCCTGACCTTCATCCAGCTAGGTGCGAACAACATCAGCAGTGTGCGAGGCGCTTTCACGGGAGCTACAGACCTTGTGGGACTCGTTCTCAGAGGAAATGCAGTGGAGCTTCTGCGCCGCAGTGATTTCCCCGAGCGCTTCAAGGGTAAACCGACCCTAACTATCGACGGTACGCTGTCCTTCCTGTATTCTGACTTGTTTTTGTTTGGCGCTGATATCACTTAAATCTTCCAACAAGAGCATGCTTCTACTGCAGGTCTTGGAAGAATTGTGTTACATAACAATGGAACCCTGGGCTGCCGCTAGGCTTATGTGGCTGTTTTGTTACGTGCCATGTGAAAGTGGAGAGAGACCACCAAGTCTACGGCGGAGGCGAAATACAAAACGTCCGTGGACTGTGCGATCAGCGCACGTTAGAAAAGCCCAAGCGCTTTTAATTAATCCCAATTCCTCCACAACGGTGTCCAAAATCGGTGCTTTTAACTCCAGTATTTCCAATTTACATCAAGCGAAAGTCCTGATAGAATTCAGGACAAAACGTGTGTTTCAATTTCGTTTTACTCTTAGACTTATTTTAGATCCTAAGGCTTGTTGAAAAAAAAAAAATGATGCAGACGTTTTCAACAAAGCTTGCATTTTTGCGAAGCGCCGTTGCCGCTGTTATGTAATCGCAATCTGCACACTACATCTCACAGCTCGCATAACGAATTGTCTCCTACTCGCCGTAGCGTAACGCGTGTTCTCTGTTCCAAGCATTTGCGTATTCGGCCAAGACTTTTCAGGAATCAATCAATCTGATACAACTTGAATAAAAAAAATGAGTCTTTAATGAGACAAAACAACAGAAAACAGTTTTCAATTTTTTATGTTCTATGCTGCCACGAAATTTGTGTTCTTTACAATGGCGTGCTCCTTCTTGTTTCGTCATTCTAGACAACCCGCTGATGTGCGACTGCAGGCTGTCATGGCTTGTGGGTCCCAGGAGCGAAGTTCAGATGAGGAACAATGCGAAATGCGAGGGCCCGCATTGGTTGGCGGGTAGGTTGCTGCGCAATCTCATGGAAGATGACTTGGTGAGGTGGGAGGCCGACTGCGAGACAGGTTGTCGGTGCGGCTGTCGCGAGGACTCTGTCGGTGACCGAACCATACTCGTCAACTGCTCGTCGGCGGCGCTGAAGCGCGCTCCGAACGTCTTCCCGGAGACCACCACCCAGCTGGAATTGCGCGGCAACCGCATCGAAGCGCTTGACGGCGCTCTCGTAAAAGGCGCTCCCCACCTCCGAGTTCTCTCGCTTAAAAGTAACCTCCTTTCGAGTGTCAATGTGACTACGATACCTGAAGAGGTGCGGTCAGTCGACCTCAGTGACAATCGCTTGAAGCGATTTCCTTACACCTTGGTGTCAAAGCGAAACCTGACGACGTTGTGGCTGTCCGGCAACCCTTTCGTGTGCGACTGCGCCGACTACCGCTTCAGGCAGTGGATAGAGTCCCACGACAGAGTGGTAAGTGTTCCAAGCGAAAGTGCCATGCAGCCAGTGTACTTTCTGGCCAGCCTCTTCAACTTCTCAAAATTATAGCTTCTTTTTTACGCTGAAATTCCTGCGTCAGCCTTGTGCATTTCATTGAACGCTGTTTGAATCCGCATTTTGTGTTTTTTCTTTTTTCGAACAGATTGTGGACGCTGAAGACATCATATGTGCAGAGCACGCGAATCCATTGGTGTCTTTGAAGTCATTCCTCCGTCTGGGGCAGAAGCAACTCTGCCCAGTAGCCGTACCTGGGGCCGTGACGTACCTGCTCCCTGTTTTGGGTGAGTACTGGACGGGGTCTGTGTTTGCGAACTCTCGAGTATTGTGCATAGCGATTGTCCAAACCATCACAGTGGGCGTGAAAAAAGCCCCAAGGCAAGCAGTGCTGAGACGACCGTAGAATCACAGCTTTACACGAAACATAATCGCATAACAGCCTCCGTTGGTTTGTCCGTACAGTAATCAGCACGCCTGCCTAGAGCGCTGGAGCGATGTGCAGCGGAGCAGACAAAGTTAAATTTGGCTCGGCTGCCCTATAAGTGGTACAGTGCAGTTTTCAGTGCATATAGTATGTCTAGCACCATCATTGTCTGTACAACCTGCTCTAAATTTTCACTTTATGCGACGGCACGGTGTTCGAGCGCCCTGACAGAGGTGGTGACGACTGTACAACGCCGCATGCCTTCATGTTTATTTACGTGCCTTCGAATCCACGCGAACAAATACGTTTCGGTCTTATCGCATCCTGTACGGAATCCATTTGAAAACAAATAAGACATTTGACAGCTACGCATGAGCCTTTGTGTCTGGGTAGTTTGTATAATCGGGCATTGACTGCTAGGTCGAAGGTAACAGCGATAACTCTGAAACTCGAAGGTCTACTAATGAAGCTTCACTAGTTTTGAATCATGTATGCTTACAAAGTACAGTGCAGTTGAAGACACCCTGCCAGTGACGTGCACGTGCTGTCTTATCGTTGCGCGATTACTGCTGATAGTAGCATAGTATATGCGCTCCCTGGAAAAAGGTAGAGCAAAAAAAGAGAGGAAATAAACCCCATTGTTCGGCACGTGAGTCCCACGACGGGGTTCTCTGCGAACTTCGTACTCTTTACACGAAGTTAGGTGGGTTCGCAAACGAATTTATGTTATAATTTGCGTTGATATACCCAAGCCTGTGATCATTACGTGTGTAGTTTTTAATGTCTACCAACACTGAGCACAAAACGCTGACAATTCTGCGAAATTAAATGCTCTGCAGTTCCTTTCTTCTGTTACACCAGGGTGTTGTTTGCCAAATTCGATATTTTTCATTTTTGTTTCATAATCCATTCTAACGAACGTTTTCTATATCAAGACACTTTAATATGGTCTCTAATATTTCACTGTAGGTAAGGTATTGACACTTAATTTGCTGAGATGCATTTTAAGGACAAACACACTCTGTGCTTTGAATGATGACGCAGAAAAAAAACACATCAAAGCTCACATGTCGGAAGTCGTAATATATTCACATGCATCCAAGACTCATCTTCTCAATCCTACACGCGCTGTAACTTAATATATGTAGCAAATGTGCATTCGTGTCATTGTTGGGGGCTATAAAAGTGTTGGATTGGTTTAGTTTCGTTTGAAGGGTGTAACGTCCAAACGCGACTGAGGATATAAAAGCCGCTGACGTCTCCGGAAATTTCGGCCATCTGGGCTTCTTTAACGTGCACTGACATCGCACAGTACATGGGCGCCTTTTTTTGTGTGTTCATTGAAACGCGGGCGCCGCGGCCGGGACCGGGACCGAACTCGCATCCTCGGGCTCAGCAGTCCACGAGCCGTGCATTACCGTTGCGTATTTCTTATTGCCACGGCGTAAGTCGCCACATTTTTTTTACTCTTTTGTAGCTACTTAGTTCTGTTGAGGAGTGTTGTGCGAGACAGGAGAAACGTGGCCTGCGCGTGCGCAGTAGAGGTGGCACAGTTTCGCCCACTCCACTGTTATCACCGGACCCACCCGCAACCGTTTCCGGTGACCGGCTGCGTCTCCCGGTGAATGTATTCTTTTCCAGCTGCCTAGACATGTGCTGTGATGGCTTTGGGGATGCGCGCTCGGTTCCCAGCTCCAAGGTTGTGATTAGAATATTGTCTGCAAGTTTATTTTTCTTGCATTCTTTTTTTTTTCGTTGATACTCAGACGACGGCAATATTTTTCAATCATGAGGCCTCTAGCGTGCGCATTAAAAAGAACGCCATCGTACACAGGTGAAGCGGCTGCAGACTCCGCGATAACACAACGAGCTCTGACAGCAGTCAGCGACGCACATGCAACGAAACAAAGAAGTGAATGGTGGAGCGCGGCACAAGGAGAGAAAACATTGCGCCGCACCTTCTTCCTTGACGATCGGAGCTGAACTGCGCGGCCGCACAATCCGATTGGGTAGAGAGCTGTAGACTGTCCAGTGGCCTGTATTAATTATGTGAGCATAATATGTGTGGTGTGTCTGCCCTTTGGTGCCCCCAGAGAAAACAGACGGGGCTATACTCCTCTAGGAACCATTCCGAGTAAATGTATAGAGGTATAGATTAAAGGAAGCGTCCAGTAGCTGCCGCCACCTGACTTGTGCTTTACTCAGAGATCCATAGGGCTCTGGAAAGATTTGACTGTCTGTCTTGAATTGGGCTGGGATTTCTTTGTAGGATGTCACACGCTGTTTGGCCGACCTGAGCTTGGAGTAGCGCACTTTCCGGTTAACGATGAAACCTAGGGCAAATTGGGGTGCCGCGCTTCGTTGCCAGGATGGTCTGAATGGCCGGATACCCAAACCAATGTGACCTGGCCAGTATAGGACAAGTTTCGTGAGATTTTGTGGCCCCGGTGTGGGCCCTTCCTTTTGCAAAACTTCGAATTGAGGTTTTAGGTTCGCTGTTTATATATTCGGCCTCCTTCGGAAATTTCGTCTTATCGATCGTTGCCGATGCTTAGGGACGGCGTGTTGCCGATGCCGATGCTAAGGAGAATGCGTGTCTGTCAGCATTATCTGCCCTGTCCACGTGCACCGTCTCTTTCTGGAATAAAATTTGCTATTAAACTTTTGGTGCTGTTCCCACTCTTCTACAGTTATCGTAGTCTGGATGGATGTTTCTTTTTTCCTTAGTAGAGGAGGGACTATTAAGCTTTCATGCACGTCTTGGAATCGGCAAGGTGAGCGCGCGGGTTAGTTCGTAGCGTATGCCTGCTCTTTTAAAAATGAAAAGACCTGCTTCAGTGACTGATAGTCCTTCATATTGTGCGGAGAGATAAGCTTCCATCATGTCCGCTAAGGTGTTATGCATCTTTAACATAACCTCAGACGTTCAACTCCGAGTCACTGAGCGGGCCGAAGAGGTCGCCTAATGACATCGTTGGTTGGCCGCCTCCCCATTGCAACCTACGTCTAAAACCGCTTCTTCGATAAAATTTTCCTCCTCCGCCTCCTGCATTGACGATCGAAGTAAGGCCTTTTACGTATGGTTAAGACGCCAGCGCCACTAATGCTACCCGGCGCCATGTGTCTCGCATCCTATGCATTCGTAAGTGCACATGGAAGCTCCACCGCTTGTCAGCATTAACTGAACCGCAGCTTGCGCCCGAATGAACGAGATTTCAAATTGATAGAACAGTACATACTTTAGACAAGGCCAGGCGGAGCTTACCGCGTTTGCGGCATTCGGATAAAAAAAATTTTTTCGCTATATCGCTACGCTCAGTCTCAGCTGTACGCACACTGTTAACCTCTCCGTCTTTCATTTCGTCTTAATTTCGCCCCTTCTCTCTCTCCTTGTGGTAGAAAATACCAGTAACTATTATCCGTACTTTCCTTACTGGTTTATTTCTCGTCAATGTTGTCATTGTTATTGAAAAATTCTTGGGGCGCACTTAAGTTTGCTCAGTTTCGAAATTGCGAAAGCGTTTCTCTTACTATCTTCGCTATCACTATCACTACCTCTCAGTTATTTTCGCAAAGAACGTGCACCGCTTAGGGATGGGGCCCTCTTAGGTTAAATGAAGGAGCGGAGCCGATGGAATTTCAAGAAGACGACGAAGTTCACTGCAGAGCGCGGAAGTGTTTCGCAATTGGAACTTGATGAAGACGAAGATGTTTACTGCGTAGTGCGAGGGTGTGTGAGCAGTGTTTGGCACACAGAGAAAATATCGGTATTGTTCGAAACATAAGGGTCGGTTTCAGTGTACTCTTCCTTTTCCTTATCCTATATTGTCATTAAATTAATAAGAAAAGCGATACACAGCAAGACAAAAAATCTGGCAGCCGCCAAAGGTTTGACTTCAAATGCTTCTAGTCTTGCGTTTCGGTCCATCATTTATTTTTATTGAGCGCCACGCAGAACCATTTGGCTGCCCTCAAAGGTCGCAGAGAAGGCGTTTAAGTGCTAGGAGCAAAACAAAAAACTGAAAAATAGTTTAAACGTATAGACATTTTCACGAGGGCGTTTCTGACGTCCTGGCGTGGAGAGTTTGCATTGATGTTGCCTGTTTGGGCTGGACTGTGACTTGCCTCGCGCTTGCATTGTGAAGCGGCAGATATCCATCGATGTTTGCATTTATTTTCGTCGCGATTGACTTACCCTCGTAAATAATGGCATACGCCAATCGAAAGTCTACAGGCCAGTACTGTACTGTGTACGGGTGTACGAACAACCAGCGGAAGAGAACGGTTTTGGGGACTGAAGTGTGCCCACAACACAGGGAGCACTGCCGATGCGATGTTTACGCTGCACCGGTTTCCTGCATCACCCGATCTGCGAAGGCAGTGGATAGCTGCAGTCAACCGCAAAGATTTTACACTGAGTTCGTGGTCGAGGGTTTGCTCACGACACTTCGTCGACGGAATAAAGACTGACGTGAACGCTGTGCCCGCGTTTCGCTTGGGCTTTCCTTTCCTTCGGGCTAGTCCTTCATATTAACGCGAAAGCGTTACTTCGCTGTGTTCACAGGTTTCTGTCCGCAGACCGTGTCCGCAAAATCGTGTCTGCAGCAGTTGAGAGTAATTGAAAAGTGGTAGAGATTAATGAGCAGTGTCAATCGATAGAGGGTGATGTAATGTGTGCGAAGAAATAATTAAGCCAATAGGTTAATTAGGTAAATAATTAGCCGCAACCGCATCCTACATCCGCCGAACCACAAAAGCCCAGTCAGTCCAAGAGAAAGGCTGGCAGTCACGTTGCGGTAAGTATTGTGAATTTATGATCAATAATTTATTTACCAATTCAATTTTTTTTTTTATCTGACATAGAGCGCTGACGACTACGTTCCATGTTACTTGCTGTGAATGTATTTCCTAGGTTTCCAGATGAAAGTGAGACCATAACTTCGCGGTATTTTTAGAAAATTTATTTATTCGATCATTCTTGTTTTTATACAGTACTGCAGCAGAAAAAACGATTCTGAAAGGCGAAAATGGTCTCATTAGTAAATGGCTTGGCGTCACATTTGAATGTATCAAATGCTAAAATAATTATTTAAATCACTCAATTAGGGTGACGTCAAAGATGTGACTTCACGCAACCTGAAGTCGAGCCAAAAAAAAGGCATAGGAAGGGATTGGCGCGCAATTTGAATACATTTTAGTCTTTGGTATTTTCAAATTGAGCGCTAATCCCTTCCTATGCCCTTTTTCGGCTCTACTTCCGGTTGAGTGATGTCACATCTTTGGCGTCACATTAATTCACTTCTTGTTTACCCATTTTAGTCTTCGCTACTTTCAAATTGCGCCGAAGACTAAAATGGGTAAACAGGAAGGGAATTAATGTCTTCGGTACTTTCAAATTGTTCCAGGCATGCTTGCTACATAGACTTCGTTTAAACGTGGCTTTCACGCGCAAGTACTTACATTTAATTGGACAGATGGACTCGCCGGAATGTTCAACTTGTGGCATCCCAGAGACTGTGGACCATATATTATTGGTGTGTCCAGCGTATGCGTGCGAAAGAAGTGTGCTAGCCGCTTCCTTGAAGCGTTTGGACAAAAGGCCTTTGTCGGAGGAACTGCTGCTAGGCACTTGGCAGGACAAGGGGAAGGGTGTCCAGGCAGTGCGTGCTCTTTGCCATTTTTTATGCGCCAGCAGACTTGATTCGCGCTTGTAAAGCAAGCTACTGTGCCTGTATTTTTATTTCATATGCCTTCTGCCACATCGTCACCCATCATGAACTTCTTTCTTCTCTCCTTCCCCTTCCCCAGTGCAGAGTAGCAGGCCAGATTTGAATTATTCCGGCCAACCTCTCTGTAATATATGTGCGCAAAAAGACGAGACAAAGAGGAGAAGTGGACAACGACGGCGCCGTCGTTGTCCACTCCTCCTCTTTGTCACGTCTTTTTGCGCACGTATATTACTGTCCATCATGGTTCACCAACTCGCCCAATCAGCCGTTCTTCTACAACCTCTCTGCCTTTTCCTTTCAATAAATCCATCTATCTATCTATCAAATTGCGCGCCAATCCCTTCCTCCCTTCCCTATTTCGGCTCTACTTCCGATTGCGTGACGTCACATCCTTGACGTCACCTTAATTGACTGCCTTAATTAACCACTTTAGTCTTCGGTACTTTCAAATTGCGCGTCAATTTCTTCCTATGCCCTTTTTTGGCTGGATTTCAGGTTGTGTGACGTCACATCTTTGACATCACCCTAATTGACTAGTTTAATTAACTATTTTAGTATTTGATACATTCAAATGTGGTGCCAAGCCACGCGCTAATGGGACCATTTTCGCCTTTACTTTTTCATTTTTGCCTCTAAATAATTACCGAATTATCTTATTGGCCTGATTATTATTTCGGACACAACACTACGTCACCCTATATCGATTGACATCACCCATTAACCTCTACCACTTCTCAATTAGTACTCGTAATTGCTGCGGACGCGATTTTGCGGGCGCGGTCTGCAGACAGAAATCTGTGAACATAGTGAAGTAATGATTTCGCGTTAGTAAACAAAAAATAGCTACCGCCAACTAGCATATGCCAGTCCTCGACGAACCCGACGCGCTTGATACCAATGCCGACGACGAAGCGCCGAATCCGCTGGCTGGGTTTGTGTTGGCAATTACTTCACATTGGTCGTGCATGCGAGCATATGAACCGCGTATTATGTCATGCGGCACAACAGAGGTGAAATGGAAGGAAGAAGCAGTACGAATACGGCGCCTTGAATGACACAAAACAGATGCGCCGCCGTCCGGCTCAAGTTTAGCTTTCACAAGCACAGTCCAAAATGGCGGCATAACCTGTTTCGAAGCTAGACATCGCCGTATCGGGCAATGGCGCTACTGAAACGACGATTTGTGAAAAGGTCTATTGAGTGAGCCCGTGGAAGAAAAGTATGAAAACCTCGGTTTATCCAGAGCCACGCGGCACGCGCGTATTTGAATCGCGTTCTGCTCTGGTCACGAGGGCGTTGCGCTCCTGGAAACAGATGCTGCAGGCGCTGTCCTGGTCCCTGCCTACTTCAACGCTCGACGGTAAGCACTGAAAGCGATCCGTGTTCGTCCCTAAGGCAGGCGCAACATGATAACGTTTCGAAGAGGGTGACGCCTACGTTTCGCGCAGTTCCTGGGTCCTTCCAGTTCCTGAGTCCTTCCAGCTGGAGCCCAGCACGACGCTTGAGACAACAATTTTAAACACAGGCTGGTAGCGCCT
Source organism: Amblyomma maculatum (assembly GCF_055883805.1). Taxonomy (NCBI): domain Eukaryota; kingdom Metazoa; phylum Arthropoda; class Arachnida; order Ixodida; family Ixodidae; genus Amblyomma; species Amblyomma maculatum. The sequence continues at coordinate 238,762,073 of NC_139344.1, forward strand.
AATTTCATGGGAGACCTCGCTATGATGGAGTACCAGTCCTACACATTCGAAATGCAACTGCCACGGTCATCCTGAATTCTCTCCCTTGCTCACAGCGCGGTGCTTGTGGAGGTCGAGCGGCAGCACCTCCTGGACATGACCTGGCTTCGACAAGCACGGCGAGTAGGTGTTGTACTAGTCTGTACAACACAGAACGTTGCTGAGCTTATCAACCTAACGGAACGTCGCCACGATCTTACGCCTAGCTGCCTTTTCTTCGCCGAACCCCACCATTGCGAAGTTGCTATCCTTGATGATGAAGATGAGCCCGCTGGTCTGCGTAAAGATCTGAGCATATTTCGAGTCGACGCTGTGTTCGGCGCTATCATCACCCGAAACCAGCGCCCTGTATCTCTTGCCGAGTATGGCCTACTCCGAGGTCGTGGTGCACTCAGATACGCCGTGCAGCTGCTTATCAACCAAGCCACAACTCGACTCCACAATCTGACGACAAAGACCGCTGTTCCCATCCTGACGCACCTGCGGCGTCTACGTCACCCTGCCTCGGTGCCACCTGAGGAGTCCGCCGATCGGCATGGACAGCTGGACGGAGATGACGTCGGAGTAGGCGGGAGGCAGAAGACCAACGTTGCCTGCAACCAGCCCGTGGTGGCTGGTCGCACTATCCCTGCCTCGCTGCCAGCTGAGGAGCCCGCCGGTCGGCATCGACAGCTGGACGGAGACGGCGTAAAGCACGAGACCTTCGTTGTCTACAGCTAGCCCATGGTGGTTGGTTGCATCGTTCTTGCCTCGATGCCAGCTGAGGAGCCCGCCGGTCGGCATAGACAGCTGGATTGGACGGAAAGGGCATAAGGCACAAGACAATCGTTGCCTGCAGCCAGCCCATGGTGGCTGCTCGCACCGTCCCTGCCTTGGTGCCAACTGAAGAGCCCGCCAGTCAGCATGGACAGCTGGACGGAAACGGCGTCGGAATTGGCGAGAGGCACAACAGCATCGTTGCTCGCATCCAGCCCATTGTTTCTGGTCGACGTACCATCATCGTTAAAGCCACTTCTTGGATCTGGCTAGACTACGCCTTCAACACCTGGGCCCGGACCTGCTGAAGCCGCGCGGGAAGGTCTCGCTCGCCATACCATCCAGTGTGGGCGCTCCGTGGTCACCGGTGGGAAAGAAAAAGGCCACTGGAGCAGGCGACTTGGGCTGCTTTCGGATAGTCGCTCCAATTATGGGCAAGAGCTCGTCCGCACTAGCGGCGAGCGCTTGCCGAATCTTCGTTGTGGTTGCAAGGCGACCACTGCCGACACGGGACGAAGACCATGAAAAGTGGTCGCGTGTTATTTTGAAGGAACATGCAGCTAACCGTGAATACGCTAGCCGCACTGATGCCGGTTGCTAGACTGCTCTTGACTGTATATAGCCAGCAAGAGAACGATCCTGAAGCCAATTTTCTGTGCTTAGGTGGAAGATGACTACGAAAGCGTCATCTTGATGATACAGTTCAGCTTCAGCTGGCATTTTGTTCCTATAAATACAATGATTATTCTTAAACAGTACTCGTTTTTCTTCTTAGTTGACTAAACCCCTGTGTGCCTTTGACTATGGTGAGGTTTAGTACAAGTTAACTGGCATGCGCCCTTCATTGTGAAGCGCGAGGCAGTGTTACTGCGTCATCATTTTGTGCCTTTGAAAAACGCGCATTGTTTACTTGCAACTATCTAGTATTTCGGTGAAGTGGCCGGCGTAGCAGTTCCCTTTAATAGGATGTGGACTATACAGCTCCGTGTTCAGCGAAAATTACTCCCACGGTAGCAGAGCACCACCGAAGAGCCGGCTCTGGTAAATTTGCCAGCGATGCCAAACTTGACATGTTAAAATTATCAGTTGCAAGTCGTGAGAGCAGGCAGCAAGCTCCAGTGGTCAAGCTGTAATTGTTAGAGCGACAGCAATGTCCTGTACACTTCGAAACATGAAAGCCCAACCTTATGAATGCGATCATGACATAACATGCAAAAAATGTTTCAAAGGTTCCCAGCCAGGTGCGCGATGGGATGTATTGCAAAGAACAATAATGATTTTCCGTTAGACCCGTATGGCATTCCGTACTTATGCGTAGAAAGTGAGGATGGGGTACCATTTGATTTAATTATGCTCATGGGCCTCCACTGTATACGGCGCTCAAGAATGGCGGGTTACCATTGCGATAAAGATGCACGGCCTGCCAGAATTTATTTTCTGGAAAGCGTGGATAGGATTTTGGCAATCCACAAAGTTGCAGCAGAACCTCCCGAGTGGCTCTCAAGACTAGAGCCTTTGTTGTGTATGCGTGAATTTTAGTGTGTCATGTGTAAATAGCGTATGTAAATGGCATTTAAGTGATTTGTGTTTATTTTCTTCTCGTGAAATACAGTGTGTCATACCAGGAAATAAAGAAAAAAAAGGTACGTGGTCGAGCTTTTTTTTTTATGTAGTGTAGGTGCTTCGTTACTTTTCAGCTTTTACTTTTTATCCGAGGTGTTTTTTTTTTTTTCTCCGGGCGACCAGTGCTGCGCGTACAAGTATGCCGCGTCCCAGTACGCCCAGTCTCCAGCGTCATACTGGGCTCATAATCAGGTATGGCACTGGGGCGCTGGGACTCAGCGGCACTGATTTTTGCAATAGGGATGCGGCAGTGGAATATGCTATTTTAATTTTAATTTAATTTTAATTAGCTTTCATATGTGCGTTGATCCACATGGAGTATATTCCCAATATTGCTTTGTATGGTTATGCTCGAGTGGTAACTATACGGGAAGCTTGACGCAACAGATAGTCGAGGCTCGCAGCCGCTGGTGGAAACCCTCCTTCCGAAAGGGAACTGCCCAAAATTCGCTCGTGGTCAATAAAAAAAAAAAACGGGTACATGCGCGCTGCTCGTCTGTGATTCTTTTCGCGCGAATAATCGTATTTTCGCTTAGGACATTATATTCTTTCACAATAGGTATTTATATATTGCTAGAAAATAGCTCTGCCAGGTGCATTGCAGCCGCTCTCAGAATACAACATACTGAATTCAGCAATTATTGCAGTTTTCATGGCCCAGTAATATGGTTGTTGTTGTTGTTGTTGTGGCTGTAGGAAGAAGGAAAAGAAAATGCACGGGCCTGCTACTGGCTCTGTTGCTGAGCCACCTCCGCTGCCTAGTGCGGACAGAAGAGAGAAAGTAGAAAAGAAAGAAAAAGAAGAAGGAGAGAAAGACGCGCGCCGCAACAGCCGTCGTCCACCACCTAAACGGTGGCGGGTGCAGTGACGGCTTACAACAGATAAAATTCGGTGGCTGGCTAGCCCCCGCCGCAAGCGGCGTTGGCCTACCGTATCAGCCCCGTAGGACCAGGAACAGCCACCCTCCACCACCTCACTCCCCAATAATATGGTCGGCGTGAACTTGTCCCTCTTCACAGAAGCGACCCATTGCGCTCGGAGCCTTTTGTCTTGCGGGAACTTCTGGAAACTGACATCATCGTGGCCGAAGGTGCTCGTACACCCGAAGGCACAGCAGTACCGCATGTTTGGACGCGTGTTCAACTCAAGCGACACGTTGAACTTCCGCAATCTCGAAACACGAGCAACACCACAGGCTAAAAACGCACTCGGGCTGCTGGGAGCGCCTGGCCTATCCTCACGGTGACGTCACGCACGCCGGCGCGGGTGAGGTTTTTCTCATCCCTCTCCTCCTCTCTTGCGCCGTTGCTGTCCGCGGGAAGTTTGAACGATGCGCTTTCCATCTGCGATTGCTCTGGTGTTTTCGCAATAATCGTAAAAATAGCTTCACAGGCCTGAACAACAATGAGTCTACTTCAGTACAGCGGAAGGTGAGCAAGTTTGAAGACCACTGCAGTGTCCTTTTAATGTCAATGAGTCGTTCAAAAGAGGCATCCTGGAAGAAAAAGGCTGATATGTAGGCCTAGGAGCATATATATATATATATAGTACAAGGAAGGATGTAAGTGCATGAACAGTGAACCAAAAGGCACATTATCACTTTGTTGTGACTGGTAAACTTCTCACTAGTAACTACAGCAATGTCGCCAGCGGCATCCTTTCTGCACCTCCATACTTTCACATCGAATGTCTCATTAGTGCCTTCTAAACAATGTGTAAAAAAAAACAAATAAGGCTATGTTCAAATTTATTATCACCCCCGGCACTTAGCGAGCACGATTGTAAACACTACAATACTTTGAAACTCGATAGCTTTGGACATGCCACACCATGCATGAACTATATACGAATTTTCAGAACCCCAGAAAAAATTCGATCTTTTCCACGCTGGCGAAAAGACCCTGGCCAGTGACCACGACGACCACGAGTATGATGTTTTATGGCACATTGGCTATTAGGCCTTATGTACCAGTCAGTCGGGGATTGATTTCTTTTTTTTTTTTTTTTTGTTGTTTAACAGCACACTGTTCATGCAATTAGGATTCAGATGGCTTTGTGAATCAGTTATATAATTATCATGAAAAAGAAGCATGCGCTGCAGAGAAATGTTTCGTGAGTATAAATTTTCAATCAATGTGGCCTTTTTTATGTCATTCAGGTGTTACAAAAATATCCCTTAAGTAAACCGCGGTTCTGGCTGAATCTATTTGACCGCGCCTGAGGTTTCTGCGTTGTCACTGTCGCGCTTATCCATGTGTTGGAAAATATCAGTAGCCTTCGTCACAAGTGTCGGTTTCCGTGTGGTCCTTCTTTTCTTGGTCATATTGCCATGAAAATAATGAAAGACAAATGAAACGAAGCAAGAGAAAGAAACTGGCAGCTGCTAAAGGTTACATTTCAAATGTTTCTGGTCATTTGTTTGGGTCCTTCGATTGTGTTTATTGGATACCCCACAGAAATATTTGGCTGATCTAAAGGTAGCAATAAACGCCTTTTTAGTGCCAAAAATTGTTGAAATGTATGGAGTGAGTCCGAGGAAGAACAAAAAATAAAAAGCTCTTTTCATTCACAGCCACGCGACTCGAGCCCTGTCGGAGCCCTACCGGGGCCCTGTCGGTAAGAGCCTGTGGGATTGGCTTTAAGATAATAACCTTTATTGCATGAATTCTGGTTTACCTACTTTCGTACGTGCCCACCGTCAATCTGTTATAGATTTAACTTTCTCCAGTCCTTGATTCTATATACTCAATCGGTCGACAGTTGATGGTGGCACCTCTAGCGACCCTATGCATATTGCTTTTGATGTTAACTGCCGCTTAACTCCGCCGACCTCTCCGTTGAGGTAATATGTTAATTATAAACAATTTCGGTTATTTTTGAGTTCTTCTCTTGCGTCAGTGATTATTGCTACGGAAGAGCTAAAATCACAACGATTATGCCAGGCCATTGCATCCTGTCGTAAGGAGTTTGAATTCTTGGTGCGTGCATCAAAAGGCAATACACCTACAGATGGTGGAATACAGATTGTTCGCGTGATTATAGAAGAAAAAAGGCTGCATTGAGGAGGCAACTTCACAACCAGTACCCCAAAGATTGGCATGATTATAAATTTTTTACCGCTTCATTTAAACGCACAGTCGCACAAGCGAAAGATCATTATGATTGTGAACATTTCCATTACCTTTCACAATCTAATAACCGACGAGCACTTTCGGATTTTTAAAGTCTCGAAAGAAGATTCCTGCCTCAGAAAATTTGCCCTCATATTTTCGACTCCTAAAGAAGCTCTCAAAGCAGTAGAAATAATTGTTAATGGTTTGGAAAAGTGTTTTTGTTAACACTTCCCTTATCTCCTATGTTTGCAGGCCAAGTAGATATGACTAAGTGTGTCCCCGAAATTACGATTTCTGAGCTTTCTTCGATAGTGATGATATTGCCAGCTGCTCCTCCTAGCCCTGATGGAGTAACAAAAAAATGTTAAAGATCCTCTTTGAGGTGTCTCCTTTCCTTGTTAGAGCTTCCTTGTTAGAGCTGGTAAATTACTCAATCATTCTTGGATACCTAGTGATTGGCACTAGCCAAAGTTATTCCTTTACTGAAACACAATGGTGGTGGCTATATTTGGACAATATCAGAGCAATATCATTAATATCAAACTTGGTAAAATGAATTGAAAGGGTCTTACTCCAACGTGTTGCAGATTTTGTGGAACAAGAACATAGTCCCTGTCAAATAGGTTTTCGCTCAAAATGTTCAATATGGAATGCACTACCGACATTAAGAGTCGAATTTTTCTTGCGCGGCGCCAGAAAATGCATGCTGCATTGGTGAAATTGGATATAGCATAGGAGCACTGAACAAGGGTAAAGGGGGGACGCCTCAGTCCGCAGGTCGAGCCAACGTTTCGACAAGTGGACTTGTCTTCGTCTGGGCAAAGGGATCATCACTGGCAGGGGTTTAAATAAGTTTTTCCTCCCAAAAAGAAAAGCTGGTGACGGGGAAGTGCGTGAGAAGAAAGTAGGTCATGGAGTGGGGAGCAAAATACAAAAATATAAAAAATATATTTTTTCAGTATGACTTTCTCAACCTGGAACCAGGGATCCTGTGGCCTGCAAAAGAAATAAAAGCGGCAGTACCAGGAAAACCTCTTTTTTTTTTTTTTCATGTCAGTTGCGGTTCACTGTGCGGTTATTATTCTGTCTTCACCCTTCTTCCCCCTCCCCATGTGCCCAAAGTTTTAAAAATGGTTCCCCTGTAGATATATTCCTTATAAGGGCCCTTTGCAAAGCCTGTATTCAAGAAAGGTATCTGCACCAAACCTGCTTAAGTGGTGACTAATCATCCACTGGGTAATAATAATAATAATAATAATAATAATAATAATAATAATAATAATAATAATAATAATAATAATAATAATAATAATAATAATAATAATAATAATAATTGGTTCACAGGAAGGGAAAGGCGCAGTATCTGTCACACTTGTTATGTGGACACCTGAACCGCGCCGCAAGGGAAGGGATGAAGGGGGGAGTTAAAGTGGAAAGAGAGAGTGGAGCCGGAGTGGAAGGCTACGGAGTAATATCGACCACCTGGGGGTCTTTAACGTGCGCTGACATCGCACAGCACACGAAGTGGCGTCCATGTGCTGTGCGATGTCACCGCATGTTAAAGATCCCCAGGTGGTCGAAATTACTCCGTAGCCCTCCATTTCGGCAACCCTTTCTCTCTTTCCACTTTCACTCCCACCTTCATCCCTTCCCTTACGACGCGGTTCAGGTGTCCACATAACAAGTGTGACAGATACTGCGCCTTTCCCTTCCTGTGAACCAATAATTATTATTATTATTATTATTATTATTATTATTATTATTATTATTATTATTATTATTATTATTATTATTATTATTATTATTATTATTATTATTATTATTATTATTATCCAATGGATGATTAGTCACCACTTCAGCAGGTTTGGTGCAGGTACCTTTCCTGAATAGGGACAGGCTTTGCAAAGGGCCCTTATAAGGTATATATCTACAGGAGAACCACTCTTAAAACTTTGGGCACATGGGGAGGGGGGAAGAAGGGCAAAGACAGAATAATAACCGTACAGTGAACCGCAACTGACATGAAAAAAAAAAAAAAGAAGCTGGGGGGGGGGGGGGGGAGTTCAAGTAGCAAGTGATAAGGAGGAAATGTGTTTGGAGAAACATGTGCAGCTTATGCTATTGCGGAGGGAAATAGAGTGTAGATGTGCTGTGAATAAACTGTACGATTAACGCTATGTGGGATTGTTTTCCTGACCAGTTATGGTGCAGAGGGAATATACTTAAGGGATTCTAATGTTCCTTTAGAGATATTTATTCCTGCTGGTTCCAATGTTTTAAATTTATGAATTATATATGCCTCTCTATATTTTCTGTCCCTTGCAGATTTAAAGCCTGACTGAAGAATATATAATTTAATTTCTTCTAACTAATGGTCTTTCTGATTGAAATGCTGGGAAACTGCTTTCGGGAGGTTTTTGCCTTGTTACCCTGTCTCTCCTATGTACTGTTTATGACAGAAGCAGCATTCTAGAAGGCAGACAACATTTGAAGATGTGCAGTTAAAGCCTGATTTTATGTGAAAAGTGAAATCGCTTGCATTACGTTTAACCGTGGTGTTCTTTTGTATATGACTGTACGTCTCACATCTAGGTCGAGAGCAAGGATGTGGTTGTGTTGGATGCTTGTTGTCGAGTTTAGAATGTACTATAATATCTCAGAGGTTTGCATTGCGTTTGTATGCTACCCTTGGTGCCTCCGGGAATATTTTCTTCAGGCGTTCATTACACGTTAACATGGAATGGTATTTCCGCAGAATATTGTTTATGTTTGGAAGGACATTGGAGCATTTAGTTACAAAAGAAGGCTGGCGTTCAGTGTTGGCCTTTGGTCGTTTCGTGAGCACATCGTTTCGGTTTTAAGTGCTTGCATTTTCGATGGCCATATTAAGGGAATTACTGGGATAGTTCCTCTTGATTAGTGCTGCTTTCAATTAATGTAGTTCGTTTAAGTAGTCATTATCATCGCTACATATTATTCAAAGCTGTGTCGCCTGTCCTACAAATATTCCTTGCAAATATTCCTTTGTCCCCCCCCCCCCCCCCCCCCCCTTCCTCTGCAGAAAGCTTTAAGAATTGTTCCCCCCTTAGATATATTCCTTATCAGGGTTCTTTGCAAAGCTTGTCCCTTCGTAAGAAGGTGTATCTGCAGCAAATATGCTTAAGTAGTGACAAATCATCCACCCGGAATTGTAGTTTTTCCTGGTACTGCCGTATTTATTTCTTTGCAGGCCACGGGATGTCGTTTCAGGATGAGAAATACATACTGAAGAAACATTTTTTTCTTGGCCTACTGCCTACTTTCTTCTCACCCATCCTCCCCCTGCACACTCCTTGACCTATTTTCTTCTCATCGACTTCCCCCTCTCTAGCGTTTCTTTTTCGGAAGCAAAAGTGTATTTAAACCCCTGCCAGTGATGATCGCTTTGCCCAAACAAATAGAAGTCCACTTGTCGAAACGTTGGCTCGACCTGCGAACTGAGGCGTCCCCCTTTACTCTTGTTCAGTGCTCCTTCATACCGTGTGAACCATCTTCTTAATCTCGTTCTACCTGGATATAGCAAAGGCTTATGATAGTGTAGAGCCCAGAATTTTATTGCAAAGATTACAGACTCTGCGGTTTCCGCAATATTTAATTGCGTGGATATCAGCATTCCTACAAAATAGACAATTTTGTTGTGCACTAAATGGTGTGCACAATCAACAGATATCAGATATCGGCAGATATCAACAAACCAGTGGTGTTCATCAAGGGGAAGTTTACTCGCCCGTGCTCTTTAACATTTTATTGAGCTCTATTCCCCCGCATCAAGAAGTTCGCACGTATGGCTATGCGGATGACATATGGATGACAGATGACGTATGGCTATACGGCTGCACCTGACACTCAAACCCTCAATGGGCGCCTGCAATCGTGCCTGAGCTCCCTTCAAAATTGGTTATGCGACTTAAGATTTACATTAGACGTAAAAAAGTGCACTGTCGTTGTTTTCCAAATTAAGATCTGGTAATAATTTATCCAACATTTCAGCAAGAAACGTTTCCTCAGGTTAGGTCTTTGAAATATCTGGGTGTCATTTACGATGATAATCTGACATGGAGCGATCGCATTGAACATGCTGCAGCGAAAGGGGCTCGTGCTGTGGGTATGTTGCGCAGGTTAAGCAATCCCAGGTCTGCAATGAGGCGAGATGCTCTTTTAATGATTTAGATTATGCATGTCCGGCCAATTATAAAAATTGGATCTGTGTTGTTTTTAGGTTCTCCTGCTAACAAACTTCGTCCGCTTGTTCTTTTAGAGCGGGAAGCGCTTAGATTGTCTTGGGCTGCCCAAATTTGTGGCTGACAATGTACTATACTTTGAAGCCCTAATACCACCGTTGTTAGCTAGATTACAATTCTTGACTGTCCTGATGTATCTCAAAATATATGAATCTCATTTCCATCGCTCCCTGTCAATTTTTTTGTTGCGAGCCAGCCTCCTTTTTTTGGAGTCAACTGGCCTCGGTTCCATATACCGCTGGTAATACTAGTGAAAAATTTGTTACAACCTTTAAACGTAGTCCTTTCTAACATCCTTCCAACAAAAGTCAGTAGATCTTCGGTTCAAATTGTCTATGATAACGTTTTCCCCAATAATGCAAAAACACTTATCACCTCGCATATTAAATGGATTTTTAGATTATTTACAGTCTTTCCGTTAGCATAATGATAGCAACTGATCATTCTTAATGTCATGAAAAGGGAGGCGTTGGAATATCCTGTCCGCTTCTAGACTTCGCTTTTCCTGTTCGTCTTCCGGATTTCACCCCAATTTTCCAGGCGGAGTTTCTGGCGGTGGTGCTTGTTCTGCGCAAACTAGCCCACCGTACTTAGCAATGGCTGTAATTACAGACTCTAATTTCTTGTGCTTGTCGCTTTCTTCGAATATGGATTCGTCGATATTAAACACCTTTATTTCATTGCTCCCTTCACATTTGAGCCTCATACATATAGTGTGGGTACGAGGTAACAGTAATGCGATAGTCAACGAGGTTACTGGTAGACTAGATAGATTTAGTCTCTCAATGGCCCTGTGTTGCCTATCCTCCCGGCTACAGCGTACATAACAGCAGCGCGATTTCATAGGCGCTCCTTATTAAGCACGCAGACTGGATCTATTTTAACATCGGATGACTACCTGCATCTCAAGTATTCATGGAGTAGGAAACCATGTCAATCAAGGCAGACTGAAGTCTCTCTAACCAGGCTGCGCTGCCGTATTCCGCCCCTAAATTCCTATATGCACAGGTCTGTTTTGGCGCTTACTCCTGCCTGTGCATTCTGTGGGGAACCGGAAACAATAAATCTGGTTCTTGCGGTTTTGCCGCCATTTCACCATAATGAGAAAATGGTGTTTAGAGAAGCCGTTCCAACAGCTGGGACTTAACTTGAGCAGCCAGATCTTATTATCGTTCGGTGCCACTATGATTGAATACAGCCGCAGGCCGTTTTTAACGGCATTCAAAACATTTTAATAGAATCTAAGCGTCTGCCTTGCTAATATGCTTTGAAATTTTTAATCTGTAAATACAAATCTCAGTGTTCTCCTACAGCGTGCGTTATGAATTCTCCTTTTTATTTTGGTTTTTCGTATTTTACTTTCCTTCTCTGTTCCCTAGCAATAATTCCTTTTTTTTTTAGATGTAATTATACATCTCAAAAACAAATATCTCTGCACCCCAATTCTTGATCGATCCCCTTGTGTGGTTATATGTGCCATCAAATAAGAGGTGAACAACAACAACGAGCCCATTCCAATCGCTTTCTGAGCGGGTAACCCGGGCGCTGCGCTACTTGAACAACTTGCTGAAGGCCCCAAGTCCTGGTCCCAGTCTGCTTCAATGCTCGTCAGTACACACCGAGAGCGCTCCATGCTGCCCCGAGGTACAACGCGGTATAACACTTCGAAGAGGGCGACGCGTACGTTTCACGCAGTTCCTGGGTCCTACGACGTTTGATTAGCTGGTCTGAACACAGGATGGCAGCACCTAATTTCATGGGAGTCGTCGGTTGACCTCCCGCTACCAGTCCTGCGCGTTCTAACTGCAAGAGACACTATCGCCCTGGAGTCTCTTCCTTGCTCCCAGCGCGGTGCTGGTGAACGTCGAGCGGCTACACCTCCTGGACGGGACCCGGCGTTGACACGCTCTGCCAGTAAGTGTTGTACTAGCCTGTTCAACAGAGAAAGTTGCAGAGCTTATCGACCTAACAGAACGCCGCCGCGATCTTACGCTGAGCCACCGCTTCTTCGCCGAACACCACCAGTGTGAAGATGCTATCCCTGATGATGAAGATGAGCACATTGATCTGCGTCAAGATCGGAGCAGATTTGAAGTTAACACTGTGTTCGGCGCCATCATCGCCCGAAACCAGTGCACGGTAGTTCTTCCGGAGTACGGCCTGCTCCGAGGTCGAGGGCCAGTCGACTACGTCGTGCAGCTGGTTTTCAACCACGCCACCACTCGACTTCATGATCTGGCGACAAGGCCGCTATTCCAATCCTGATGCAACTGCGGAGTCTGCGTCAACCTGCCTGGTTCCACCGCTGGTCGGCGTGAACAGATGAATGGAGACAGCGTCGGAGTAGGCGGGAGGCACAAGACCATAGTTGCCCGCACCCAGCCTATGGTGGCTGGTCGCACCGTCATCGTGAAAACCACTTCTTGGAGCTGGCTTGGCCCCTGCGTCCAGCCGACTCGGCGACAAATCCCGCATCCCGACCACCACGCTTTCAAGGTCTGGGCCCGGGCCTGCTGAAGCCGCGCAGGAAGGCCTCGCACGCCATTCTATGCGGTGTGGGCGTTCCGTTGTCGCCAGTGCGAATGAAAATGGCCACCAGGACAGGTGACTTTGGTAGCTTCAGAATGGCCATGGAGCAGCAAGCGCTTACCTGATCTTCGTTGTAGTTGAAAGCGGCCACTGCTCACGGCACGACGAACGTGAGCAGTGGTCGCGTGTTATTTTGAACGAACATGCGACTAACTGTGAATACGCCGGCCGCACTGATGCCGGTTTTTGGACTGCTCTTTTTGACTGTATATAGCGAGCAAGAGAAAGATCCTGGAGCCGATTTTCTGGGCTTCAGTGGAGGATGACTACGAAAGCTTTATCTGGATAACACTGTTCAGTTACAGCTGGCATTTTTTCCTATAAACATATTAATTAGTCCTAAAAAGTTCCCTTTTTTCGTTCGAGGTTCACTAATCCCCTGATAGTCTTTGGCTATCGTGGGGTTTGGTACAAATTAATTGGCATGCGCCCCTCATTGTTAAAGGCAAGGCAGTGTTGCTACGTCATCATTTCATCCCTTTAAAAAACGCGGATTGTACCCTTGCAGCTATAGTATTTCGATGAAGTGGCCGGCGCAGCAGTTTCCTTTAATGTGATGTGGACTTGCAGAAAGCTGTAATAGACATCAGAGCACCAGATGCTTGTAGATTTCTTTCCGTGTTGCCAACCTTCTTACCTCAAAGTCTGCAATCGTTCACAAGGACTTTTTCAATCTATTTTCGAAGCTTATGTGCCTTTTCACCACATCAGTGATGCCTGCTACGTTTGCATTCCCGCTGAGGAAAATGGTAGGGACATTTCGTGCCGAAAAAATAATAGCTTTTAAAACAATAAAGGACATTAAATGCGAATTATGGTGCACTTAGGAGATGCTCTCTATAATTAACTTTGTTCTACTTTCACGCTGTTGAATGTTTTACTAAAGCAGCTCGTATGCGCCCGTTCGTCGCTTGAGACAAACCAAATCTACCTTTGCCTGTTGTTGCTGTGGCTGTAGGAAGAAGGAACAGAAAATGGATTGGGGGGGGGGGGGGGGGGGGCGTCATACTGTTGCCGGTGTAAAGGAGCGAAAAGAGTCGCCAACCACGAGCGATGACAGAGTGACGAGCCAAATCTCAGAAGAAGCGAAAGATGCGCCGCTCTCTCGTTGCTATCATTTCTCTTCACCTGAAATTCTCTTTGGTTCGTAAGAAAACAATTTTGCTCAGCCTGTCAATTTGGCGCATCAAAGTAGCATGAGCACGTACACGCAGGGTGGCGTCAAAGTCAAAACGGCTTTCAGCGTATTCTAGCAAGCAAGCTTTCTGCAAGAATCCATTGCATTGGATAGCTAAATCCTGAATTAAGACCATTTGTCCTATTTAGAATTTTTTCGCTGAAATTGTATGCCTTTCGTACTGACGCGAACTAGTAAGCTACTAAGGAAACTTAAGCTTACAAGCTTTCCTCGTGTCACATATGCGCGCACGTGGCACATCTGGCACGTGCTAACTAGGTCGAAGGCGTGCAAATGCAAGCTCGCTGACCACAATCACCCCTCAGGTCTCCAAGCGCTACATGTGACCGGCAACTATAACTGTCTCCGCATATCTGTGCAGTGGCCTTGGCGATCGGCCTGGCGCTGTCGGCGGCCTACCTGCGCTACCGGCGCGAGCTGAAGGTGTGGCTGTACGCGCGGGGCCTGTGCCGCTCGCTGCAGTGCATCAAGGAGGACGAGCTGGACGAGGCCAAGCTGTTCGACGTGTTCCTCTCGTTCAGTAGCCGCGACGCTGGCTGGGTGCACGCGCAGCTGCTGCCGGGCGTCGAGGCGCTCGGCTTCTCGGTGTGCACCTACGAGCGTAACTTCAAGGGCGGCTTCCTGCTGCAGGACATCATCCGCGACGCCGTGGCCTGCTCCAGGCGCACGCTGCTCCTGCTCACGCGGTGAGCTGCTGCTTTTCCGCGCAGTTGCAATGAGTCTGACCCCATTCGTTCCACGATATCCTATGAGCGCACTTAACGTTGCGAAAGAAACAAAGCAGTGCCGCCGTTGCCATCCGCAGACGGTTCTCAGCTAAAGTATTAGGGAGGTTTAGAATAGGGGACCCTGTCGCTTAGGGGAATGGGGTAATATAGCAGGGAAACAATGCGCACGCTGAGAATGATTTTCTAACCCACTGCTCTTTCATTGCAGTACTCCGCGCGTGCGCATTGTCATCCGCAGTTACCCTATCCTCCTAAACGATAGAGTCCCGGCCCCTATTCTAAAACTCCTTAATCAAACTGTATTTCCACACATGAGCAGAAGTGATTTTTCGGTTCCTTTAAAAGTTTCTCAGTTTGATCTATACGGCAGGGGATGTGACAGAACCGTCTCTTTGCAGTTCTTATAACTCCGTCTCATTAAATGCTTAACCGTCAGTGGTTAGGATGCCCGACTGAACCGAACCACCGGGGTTCGAACCCGGACTGAGCAGTCGCGTTTCGATGGAGACGAAACGCAACAGGCGCCCATGTGCTGTGTGACATGAGTTAGGGTTCAAAAACCCCGGATTGTGTAAAATTAATCCAGAACCCTCCAATGCATGTGTCCCTCAAAGTCTGTGTCGCTTCGGGACGCTGAACTCTATATAGCATATATTACGTGCTTTTCATGCCGCGTTGAATTTTCTCCTAGTAAAATATGCTTTCTTTACACAAATGTGTGAGACGGTGCGCGCCTACCACATCTACTTTTGCTGCAGGAATTTTGTGGAGAGTGAATGGTGTCGCTGGGAGTTCCGGCTGGCGTACCAGCGTGCTCTGGAGGACCACGTCAACCGCCTGGTGGTCGTTCTTGTCGACGAGGTGGCCCTTGGCTCACTGGACGAGGATCTCCGCGCTTACCTTCGAGCCGCAAACTACATTCGCTGGGGCGAGCACAACTTCTGGGATAAACTTTTGTATTCCATGCCCAAAAAGGACGCGAAGAAAAAGCTTATCACAGATCGGACACAAGAGTACCCTATGACACATATCAGCCAAGCTGGATAGCAATAAAATGGCTGTCCACTAAAGGCTAAGCCCCACGGTTCTGGTTCTGGTTTCGCCAAGCATGCAGCTCGTCAGAGTCGTCGCCCACAAATACACACGCGGCTAACCCATCGTATCCCCGCAAGCCGCAAACCCTCCTTCCGGTTTCTCGCGTTGCTCTCCCCCGTGATGTCTTCGGCTCAGCAAGAGCGCGGCTTCGTCTCCGCTTCACCGCATGCAGAGAAATTCCTTCCTTTCGCTGCAGCTGTGAAGCAGAGTCGCAGAATTTAAAAAAGAACATTTTGGCCATCGGTAAAGGAAAGCAAAGGACATTAGGAGCGAACGGGCGCACCGCAGGTAGGTGTAGAAATGAGGTTCGGGGGGTTTAGTTCAGCTTGTTTTTCATACATTTCAGGCCGAGTTCCGGGTTCTGCTCTGGAGTTGTATTCGATAGCAGTTCGAATCCCTTCACTCGGGTTAGAAACTAAAGAAAATATTTAAATGGAGATGAGCTTTGATATTGGTACATATGTATATATACCGGGTGTCCCAGCTAACTTGTGCCAAGGTTTAAAAAATTAAACATTTTAGATAGCCCAGGGAAATCTGTTGCGTACAGCTGCTAGCCGTCTTGCACACCAGAGGCAATTTTTGTTTCATAAAAAGGCCTAATTTAGTATGTTAATTTCCCTAAATTACTAAAATTAACCTTAGACAGTGGTTTGGAAAGTTGGAGAGCAATTTCAGGAACCCCCAGTCAAGTTATTTGCTATAAAGAAGCCTCACGTGTATCTTTTTCCCGAGTTCAAAAGAAAGCCCGCGAATTAGCAAAACAACAACGTGACTAGCGCATTCGCGTGCCGTTCTGCGGTAGACGAAGACGGCGAACTGGATGGGCATGTTGCCTGTTTATAGTTAAACACCCATATTTATCCGAATACACTAGTACTTGACCATATATATTTACAATCTACAATGTACCCTGGCCAATTCCCTACCGTGGGTATGTGCTATTTTGTCTGAGGTCATCATCATCATTACCTAAAGACACAACAAACAACGTGTTCCACATGGCCTCTCGCTTCACAGACAATTTTTGGCGGACCTGCTGCATCCTATGACCTGCCGTTGTTAGGAAAGTCTTCGGGGCATGGCCCCGTACGCAAGGACACCAATTTCGGCAAGTGAACGCCCTTTTCTGTGAATCTCACCGACTTATCTGCTCGCAACCGTGCCGTCAGGGCCCTGCGCTCGCTTGTTCGAGGCAGCTCGCCACTCACAATAGCTCAACGATGAACTACACCGTCGGTGAGGAAGACATTTCGCCTGCTGAGCTTGCATCCAGAGCATGAGAAACCGTTATTTGCCTACGATACCGCTCCCGGCGACTGAAGCAAGAGGCCGCCACTGCTAGGCCTAATCTGGTAGGCAAGCCAAGCCGAACTCCGGCGTTCGCGTCAAGAAGAAACGGAAGCCGCCCCTTACGAAAAGGTGACCCTTACAAAAATGCGTGTAGGGTTTCTATAGAAATTCGAAAGCGTTGTGTCAATACACGCTGTTGAAAGTCTGTTGATAATCGGCAACATCTTGGATGATGCAGTGTTGACCTCTTGTTGAGCGCTTATGAAATAGTGGCCCATGTGTTTCTTAAGAGCGCTTTTGGAATTTGCGCAACTGAAATTCTGTTGATTTCAGGCTCAAATGCTTCAGAAACTCTGCAAGTGACGCTTTTTGATTTTCTGCTACCTTTCCACTCCTGAACAACAGAAAATAGTACACGACCATCGGTTTGCCAGGAGCAGACACGGGGTGATTTTCATTAATGCAAAAGTAGTACAGTACATCTCCTAGCTGCGATAAGTCACCACATTCTATGTTCTGCTCGACCAATCAACAATCCTGTCTGATCAGTGCTGGTTAATGATAAGCATAGTGAGGCATAAAAGAACAAAACAGATCTTGATCTTTTAAGCCCCATTATACTTACTCACTCATTAACCTACACTAAACTGACTAAATTGTTGATTGGTCGAGCAGAACATAGAATGTGTTGACTGACCGCAGCAAGGATATGTGCTGTGCTACTTTTGCATTAATGTAAACCACCTCGTGCCTGCTCCTGGCTAACCGTTGATCACGCAGCATTTTCTGTTAATCCGCAGCGGAAAGGGAACACAGAATAAAAAATGCGCGTTAATGAGAAAGAAAAAATATGCATCTTTGGTGAACCCATAACATCAGCTGGGTTGTTTATTTGCTTTATTTCAATTCATGTGCAAGGTATGACGCCAGGCTGTTCTTTGCGTAAAACGCTGATACGTCCGGGAACTCCTCGCATGTGATGCTGAAATAAAAAATATAAATCATAATTAAGCTGCGGTATATACTAACCTAAAAATAGAGCAAAGACATTTGTGCGCTGCTCCACGTCATAGCTCAAGAAATTTCTTGTGTAAAATGAGTTGTCACTGTCTTTCACTGCTTAGACGGCATCGACCGCCGCCTCCACAGCTCGGCAGCACTACCACATCGTTCATTTCTCCCTGATAAACAATATATGCTGCTGTCAAAGATCCCATTGTGAATATAAATAGCAAAGCGCAGGTCACAAGCATTACTACCCAGAAAACTTGAAGCAAAATTACCAACTATAGGCACTAAAATGAGTGGAAACAAAAACAAACACTGCAAAAATGGCGGAGCTGCACAGATTCAATAATCCACAATGTGTGACAGAGGCATATTATGATCTCGATAATGTGTCCGTCTCAGCGCGAGTAGCGTATCGAAAGAGTACAGCACTGTGCCGAACAATCCGTCAAAAACGGTCACCGGTTAAAAAAAAGAAAAAATGTCGCCACCCCAACTGGCGTTCCGTCGGCCCCAGCGTCCGCGTAGAGACAAGCCTCGTTCTCTCTCTCTCTCCCCATCCTTTTTTTTCCGACGAGGCTGGTTTGCCTGCTAGAAATATTTACATGCGTGCTTCACCTTGTAGCACACACTGTACAAGACTGGCACAAACACGAATAGGAAAAAGTAAAACACTCACCAAAGTGCAGACGCTCCATCCGCCCGCGCCGGCTTTTCGCCTAGAATCCAAAACGCCTGCGAGTGTTGAACTTCTTAAACATGTCCTCCTTGCGCCGAAGCTGCCGCCCAAGAGCGGATTCCTCCGAAGACTTAAATGCGTACGTTCGCGCTCCAATTTGAACAAAACGATCTTCGTGATAATCACCAGCGAAAAACCTACATACGGTGCTTCGCTCACAGTGCAAGATGCGACCACGGTGGCGGGAAAACGCCAACTGAACTGGCACATCGCCGCACTCAGCGTACCCGCGTCTGCGTGCAAAGAAAACGGGGCGCAGAAGAACAGCTTCGGTGAAAAGGGGGAGCCGCCGCCCCCGCTGCGCGACTCCAGCTATGCTGCAGCCAAGGTCATCTCCGTGAAGACAAACCACGGAGAAGGCAGAGAGCACAGACCCAGCGGGAGCAACCCCTCCCCCCGCCCTTTTTTTCCCCCCAGCCGACAGGAAGTAAACCTCGACCCCTCCGGACATGCTGGCGCCGTTCGCGGGCACAGGGGGAGCACGGCAGTGGCCGAATGCTTCTTTGAAAAGAAGAGTCGCCGATAGAAGACGCGTGCAATCCTGTCTTTTTTTTATTTCATACGCGAATGTTTTTGTTATGCGTGTTAACTCTATAGTATGCGTGGGATCAATCCGTGATTATTAGAACCCCTCAATGTTTAAAGTGACTTCATTTTAGCATGGTGTCCACTTTAAGAAAGGAAGGAAAAGAAAAAAATAACAGTAAAATTCTCCAAAGACATACAGCGGTGGAGGATTCCAATACAGACTGCACCTCATTTTGCGGCAAAAGCTACGGGCAAAAATACCTAGGCTTGGGCAGAATGTCAGACCCTGAAGCATATATATATAGTGAACTTTGCAACTGGTTTAAAAAGCTCTGTCCTGCCCTACATGGTAGGTTCAATCTAGGATCCTGTTTGTTAGTATGATGACTCACTGAACTTGTTTTATGATAAATATAAAATATGTCCTACCACTAAAGTTACCTTCTGCGACATACAGAAGCTGATCCATTACGGATTCTGATTGACATTCAACGATGTATTTGTATTATTAGTGGAGGCTTTGCCATCATGAAGTTTTTAGGGCATATTTTCACTGTGTTGCGAAGCTTGAGCTAAGTGTGCACCGTTAATATGTACTTTTATATAACATGAACGAGCACGCAACTGCATGCTGCTCTTATATTTCCCTTTGCAGAATGGGGCCAATAGTTGATTACAAGTGAGACCAAAAATTCATAACGAAATTGTCACATCATGCTTTTATCATTGGTGCCTAAAACTACTTAAAAACATGGGTCAGCATGAACAGTACACGCTAATTGTTTGTGAACGTTGAAAACTGACAACAAAAAGCACATAGAAAAAATAGCACAAAAAGTCTATTGGGTAGAACACAATGAAAATTCTGTTGGCCCTGTAAAGATTGCACTCAGCTGGGGTTGAATGTCTATCGAAATTCAATAAATTCAAAAGGTGGTCAATAGTCCAACAATAGAGTTTCAAAACTCATTTTTGTAAGGGGAGTGCCGCTACCGCACCTCCCACTGCGCGAATATAGAATCATCTGCCGTCCACGAAACTGGAATTTAAACAACTTTATTTCGCCACGGCAACTCAAACTCGCCATGTGCGAGGACGCCAAGATTCTGCTTCAGGCTGCACTAACTGAAGACACTATACCTGTTAATTCCAATATAATGACACGCTCACTCTGAGCACTGCGGCGCGCCTGCAAGCTGCAGTGTATACCGGATTCAAGACTATCAACCTAGGAGGCCACAATTATAAAGTAGCGACGTATGTAGCGGCGCCAGACGACTCGGTCAGAGGCGTAATTTTCCAAGGCTGCAACGGAAGCACGCCGGAAGAGATACGGCAGGGCTCCTTGAACCACAACCCGGGTGTTGTGATCCTCGACGCTCCTCAAATGGGTTACTCCAAAGCGATCCAGACGCATTCCGAGGGAACAAGATTCCGAGCCAGATTTGCTACTGGGGATCCGTCTTTTATGTACACCCTTACCGTTAACTAGTACAAACCTGCTAAAACTGCAGGAGAGTCGGACATCAAGCCGACGTATGCTACAGACCCAAGGCACCTTCTGATGGTGAACCACTCTCATGCAAACCCGACTGTATTGTATGCCACGGGGCACACCACACCGAGAGCTGGAACAGCAAGCACCGCCACGTCGTCCGGAAAACAAAACCACCTAAGGTTAACGAGGGTGCGCCGCAGCATCTCGTAGAGCAACACCCGAGATCCAAGCAGCGATCTTAGAGCCGGGCGAGGAACCACGCAAGGAAGCAGGCCCCAGGCAGATCCAGCTCCTTCCCGCCGCTGACCGGGGCGGCCGATGGAAAGAAGACCACAAGTTCAAACCTTGGCTGAAGCAGTAACAGAACCAGCAAAAGGTTACCTAGCCAAATCCGGCCTCTCAACAGATGAACGCTCTGGAGAAGGAACTCGTAGATTATTTCCAGAAACAATTAAAAGCGCGTGACGAGAAAAACGCGAGATTAAATTATAAGAGATGGCGGAGCTCTGTCAACCTGTAAAGGCCTCGGGCGAGCAAGGACCGCAGCCACAGCAAACAGCTGTGCAAACCCCTTTGAAAACAAACACCCACAACCGCGTGGGTGTTCTAAAAAAAATACCCCCCCTCCCCCCCGCAAAGAATACCCAAAACAACAGAGCTGCCGAAGCCTCTGCAGACGATGGACCGCAGCCAGCTAAGGCCACACCAATAACGCCTGACCTTAATGCACTCACTAAAAGAGTAGGTAGCATAGAGCTCACGGTAGACGACCTAGAGGTTAGAGTAGAATACTTAGAAGCTAAAATAGATGCCTTAGTAGTGAAATTCAGACCATTCCAAAATCAAGTAATAGCTATGTTCCAACAAGTGATGGAGAAGCGAACCACATGGGAGAACAGCTTAACATCATTGCAACAAAGAATGGATCAACGATATGGCCCCCTCGCAACAAATTGAGGTATGGCAGTGAAATTGTAGAGGCTTCCAAGCAAACGGGGGAGTATGCAATGCCACATTCAAGCACAACAACGTGCACCGGACATATGGCGCGGGAAAATTAGCAGGATATACTATGAATATATACAGTTATGAATGTATACCAACTATCGCGAATGAAAATTCTGCTTATGATATAAGGCGTATCTACCGCCAGGATACGATGCCGGCAGAGTTACGGGCGGGTCCACAGCCGTATTATTACAACGCAATATTACAGCAATACAACACAGCATAGAAAATTCAAACGAAGACTACGTCTTTCTAGAGATTGTACTTAAGAAACGAGAAAATACAAATTTGTTTCTGCTTTATACAGCCCAAAGATAAAGGCACCGGTGTACCGGAGTTACTTATCAAGACTAAAACTAGCGACTAAAACCCAGCTGTTAATAGTAACGGGCTTTAACGCACCGCACCTGGAATGGGGATACACTACAGCCAGCCCCAAATGCAACAGGGTATGGCAGGCGGCCCAAAATCTTCCTCACTGTCCTGAATAACACACAAGATAGTACGAGACTAGGCAACAGCATATACAGACCTCGCTAGACTTAACCCTGACTATGAACTGTTAGAGGTGGGACTCGGGTGCCGCTGGACGGATCCTCGGTCGCGTCGACGCCCACTCCACCCAGGAAGAAGTGCCGCTGAGCGAAGGAGCTGGGAGTATAAGGACGAAGACTTCGTTTATTTACATTTTTAGGAGTAGAGAAGAACTAGCGATGCCCGAACACACACACAGTTTTATAGGGTTGTGTTCCCTAGGTCCCCTGGGTGAATGGTGGGCTCGTCGCGGAGGGAGTGTTCTTGTCACTTTATTGTCACTCACATTACCACACTGTCACGTTTGCAGATACGTCCCCTCGAGAGAGTTTAGACTTTGTGGTGAGGAGGATGCCGTTGTGGCGATGTAGTTGGCATGAGAGGGACTCAGTGTCTGCTGGCGCCTGATGGTCCGGTCACACATCTGCGTCGCAAGGGCCGCCACGCGCCGTCGGCAAGACGAATTGGAAAAGCGTAGCCAGAGACGACCCCGTCACTCCGTTTGACTTCTCGAAAGAGATGTCCGTGTGGCCCCCTTGAGCCTGCATTAGTTTCAGGAGGCTTCGTTCCTTGGTTGTTATTTGACGTCACATCCGTCGAGAGAACCAACGCGTCCTCCTTTCCACTTTGGTCCTGGGCGCGGATGCGCAGTTCATGGAGCCGGCTCTCTGCAAGATCAGGTATCGAGATGCGCTACCGTAGCATTCACATAAACGCGGAAAATGCAGATTTGACGGCATTACTGATTTTTACGCAGTTCAGACGAGCACGAAGAATACAAACTATATCATAGCTGTGTAAAACCGAATCCAGCGGCGGACGTACGGCGGCTGTCCGTTGGGTGTACAGATTCGACCATCCGCTTTCGTACGTACGCCGGTACTCCGGCGGGCGGCGTATATCTGATCCGAACAAACGGATGCGGCGCGAGGGGGAAATCGAAGATGGAGAGGGAGAAGAGGCCGTCGGCTGGCTGTTACTAGCTGCGGCCGTCACCCCATTCCCCACTAGCGACCAACGTTCTAGTAACGTTGCTAGCGACGCAACTTGCGTCGCTAGCGTTTTAAACGAGTGACGGCTTGGAGCTGCCCTCGGTAAAGCAGTATGCATGCTTGCTTCCTTTCTTCTTTTTCGCTAGCTGTGAGGTATGGGCTGGTTTGGCTTGAGAGGCAGCGGAGGGAGTGCTAAAGATTTGCTGTGTCGTTTACTTGGCTCAATCAGCCGCTTTTGCACCTTAAAAGTTACGCCTCAATTATGTATACTCCGTTTCATACATCAGGTGCAACGCAGCAAAAGCTACGCAAGTAGTCCGCAAGAAAAAAAAGAGGAGTATCACTACGGCCTCGTTTTGTGACCGAGTGGTTCCTGCGGAAATGGCGCTCTATTCCGAGCATACACGTTTGCAATAACTTGCTTCGCATGCCTAGGCACTTTCGCAGTGTGGATCTTACAGAAAAAATGCGCACCGAAGAACCATTTCCTCGAAAAGAGATGCCCAGCGCTGAGGGCACAGCGAGCGCCATATAGTGGCGCAACTGATAAGGTTGCAGGGCAGCGAAAACGCGACACGAACGAAAACGACATGAAAAACATACAAATTCACCGAATCCGATCTTTTCTACCTAAAAAAGGTGATATTTATGAAGTTGATGGCAAATGTAAGATGTACTAAGCTTGCAGACAAAATAACTATTATTTCCTCTCGTCAAGAGCAGGCACTATTTTTCATCGCGGATGCGAAGAGCGCAAACAAGAGCTGTAGCTTTGGCAGTGTTGCACTTGATGTATCAAACGGAGTATACATACAACTATATATATATATATATATATATATATATATATATATATATATATATATATATATATATATATATATGTAGTGACGTATCCGTAAGCTAAGTAACATCTTGTATAATTTCACAGCTTAGTTCCAAACACCAGCGTTTACGCGCCGCAAGATGCTGTAAAGTTATTTGCTTTTTGCCACTAAAACACTGCATGTGTGTGGGCGCGCGTGTGTGCAAATAACTCATGCGCGGGTACTCAATATATTTGAGGCCCCGCATAACGTCAGTACCCTTGCACGTTTTCATTGTAGTGAGGAAGCAATCACAATCCCTGCAGCGCGCTGCGAAGAAGCAGACTCGCGACTCGAAGTCCCTGCGTTGCTTCGCATACCAGCTCTAACCCCGCCAGACAACCGGAAGAAAAAGAACGAAAGCAAAAGACTGCGAACGCACAAAATCTGCGCTCCCTCATTCCCCCGGGGGAGGAAAATTCTGTTTACTGCTTGAAGCCATGGGGGAGGGGAGAAGACTGTGTGTAGGAGGAGCCATGGTGTGGACAAAACTAAACCCCTCAACAAAGCTGCCGCGAGCGCTTCATCTTGCAAGGAAAAAAAAAAGAAAAAGAAAGACTCCGCGAGATACGCGTACGTGACGTGTAGGCTTCGTCACCTATGTGTCACGTGATTGCGCATCGACGATCTGCAAAAACATTCTCCCTGTTGTTGTGGGGAGGGCATTATTGCAGGTCGTGAACACGCAATCACGTGACACAAAAGTGAAGTGGGGCTACTACGTCACTTCTGCGAGTCCTGTTGGCGTTTTTTTTTTTTGCCCAGTCGAAAAAAACTACAGAACTATGTCAAAATTACGACAAAATATTCTGTAGTTTTGTCGTAACCATCAGATTTTTCTGTAGTTCTGTAGTACTTTTCTGTAGTTCTGTAGTTTTCCTATAGTATATTTCTGTTGTCTGTAGTTCTGTAGCACTTTTCTGTTGTAACTACAGAAATTTGTGATGTTACTACAAAATATTCTCTTGCCACAACAGGTTTCCCGTCAAAAAGCGCACAGAGGTTCTGTCGTAACTGTTGTTTTGTTTTTCCGACTGGGTGTTTTTTTTTTTCTTTTTTTTTTTTTTTTATTCTACTGGGGCAGTGAGAAAAGCGCTTGGCCGTCGGAGCGCGGCTTCGAGCTGGCGGAGGGAGAGCATCTAGCCGCCTGCACTTAACAGCACGCGCGCTTTCTTCTGTATTTTTTTTTTCCTATTAGTGGGGGAGAGGTTGAAAGGAGGGGCGGGTAAAGCACCTCAGTAAAGGGGCTTTAGGGTCGGGCAGGCTAGCCAACGTAGCGTGGTTTCAAACGAGTGACGGCTTGGAGCTTCCCTCGATAAAGCAGTATGCATGCTTGCTTCCTTTCTTCTTTTTCCCTAGCTGTGAGGTATGGACTGGTTTGGCTTGAGAGGCAGCGGAGGGAGTGCAGAAGATTTGCTGTGTCGTTTACTTGGCTCAATCAGCCGCTTTTGCACCTCAAAAGTTACGCCTCAATTATGTACATACAATATATATATATATATATATATATATATATATATATATATATATATATATATATATGTGTGTGTGTGTGTGTGTGTGTAGTGACGTATCCGTAAGTTAAGTAACATCTTGTATAATTTCACAGCTTAAATTCCAAACATCAACGTTTACGCGCCGCAAGATGTTGTAAAGTTATTTGCTTTTAGCCACTGAAAAACTGCATGTGTGTGGGCGCGCGTGTGTGCAAATTAATTATGCGCAGGTACTCAATATATTTGAGGCCCCGCATAAGGTCAGTACTCTTGCACGTTTTCATTGTAGTGAAGAAGCAAACTCACAATCCCTGCAGCGCGCTGCGAAGAAGCAGACTCGCGACTCGAAGTCCCTGCGTCGCTTCGAATACCAGCTCTAACCCCGCCAGACCACCGGAAGAAAGAGAACGAATTTATTATTATTAAAGCAAAAGACTGCGAACGCACAAAATCTGCGCTCACTCATTCCCCGGGGGAGGAAAATGCTGTTTACTGCTTGGAGCCATGGGGGAGGGGAGAAGACTGTGTTGGAGGAGGAGCCATGGCGTGGACAAAACTAAC
The DNA here is from genome assembly GCF_055883805.1 of Amblyomma maculatum. Classification (NCBI taxonomy): domain Eukaryota; kingdom Metazoa; phylum Arthropoda; class Arachnida; order Ixodida; family Ixodidae; genus Amblyomma; species Amblyomma maculatum. The sequence continues at coordinate 238,788,017 of NC_139344.1, forward strand.
TGCCGCGAGCGCTTCCTCTTACAAGGAAAAACAAACAAAGACTCCGCGAGATACGCGTACGTGACATGTAGGCTACGTCACCCATGTGTCACGTGATTGCGCGGTCAGAGCAAGGTATATATCTGCCACCACGACAGGAGGGAAAGGCGTTCGCCTGAGGGAATCGAGCGGACGTGCCTTCCATGGGCTCCGCCAATTTCGGTTACTTTGGGCAATTCATCGGCTCGGCGTCTTTGAATTTTGTGTCGAATCGACGAACGCATGAAGAAGACCGCAGGAATACCAGTTTTTCGAAGGTGGGACTCTTGTTTCCGATTTTTTTCGGACTTTTGTTCGGTGGACTACGTGGTAAAGCTAGGCCTAACGTGGCCTAGCGTCGCGGCAGCTTGGGATCGCGGCTGCCCCGTCGGGAACCCACCCCTAGCCTCGCGAAGCCGACTAAAGCAAAAAAATGAAAGCTGACGAAGGAACACCGGTAGATCCGGAGGAATTTCAAGTGCCTGGCCAATGGTATACCAGCAAGAAGAGATATGTGCCGCTCGAGAAGACCGTGCAACAAGTTGAGAAGCCGCGAGCTGCTGAGAAGCGTGCTGGAAGAAAAATGGCTGCGAAATTGGTGGAAAAGCAGCATGCTCGCTATACCCGATGGCGCCGAGAAGATCATTCCAAGGCCACGTGGTGGCCTCGTGCGTTTGCTCAAGTTTGGCAACGCAATCTTGGCTGACACAATAATCGTGGCAGCTGGTATCCACCCGGGCGAGGCCGGGGAGGACGTCATCTCGACGAATATTTAACAGCACTCGATCCTCGTGGCAACTACAAGCGCCGAAAGGAAGAGACGCTACGCGAGCCTTACCTACCTCGTGTTCGAGGGGGGGGGGGGGGGGGGGGGATCGAATTGACTGCCTACGTGGCGACGCCGGAAGATTGCGGCAAGGGCGTGGTACATGACGTGCCGCTTACTTATACCGACGAGATCATCATGGAGAGGCTGAGAATCCACGGCAACCCGCCAGTTTTGGGTGTGCGGAGACTCGGCGAAAATTCCAGAACTGTACTAATTCTCTTTGAAGAGAGAGAAGTACCACGATGGGTTCGCTTGACTCCGATGGCGCAGCGGTGTCAACTTTACCGCAAAAAATATGAAGTATGCAATGCCTGCGGAAGACTCGGTCACAGGGAGGACGTCTGTCCGGACCCGAGCAACCTCAAGTGCAGGAGCTGCGGAATGGAGAGGCCACCTCAAGGTCACCAGTGCGAGGCAAAGTGTCAGCTATGCGGCAAGGGCCACTTGCTTGGTGACCGAAAATGTAAGGAAATATACAGGACTCCGTACGAGGTGAAGAAGAAGCAATGGGAGCGAAAAGTCAAGAAGCCAGCGCACGACGACAACAGAGGGCGACCGAAAGTCAAGCAAGAAGGAGGAGGAGACTTCCGCGTTAGAGAAGACTCCTTCCCAAGGCTGGAATCTACCGCCAACGAGACGCCACCGCAGCAGCGAGGGCGTTGCAGTTCTCGTACCATGGGACGCTCCAGGTCTGGGTCCAGGAGACGCTCGAGTTCGAGGGACGCGGCCAACCCATGGAGCAAGCGGAACGCCAGCGGAGACTGGAAAAATATAAGCTTCAACAGCGGGGCCTCCCAGGCTAAGCCTAGGAAAGATAAGAAAGACGAGGAAGTCGAAATTCTTAAAAAAGAAATTGAGGAGCTTAAGGGGGGGATTAAAAAGCTAACGCAAAATCAGAATTCGAAACAGCTGACGGAAAAGCAAGGGCCTCCCACTCCCGCGAAGCAGCTACCACCTGCTCAGCCAGTCGCCCCGCCACAAGCGCCGCCACCGGTGAAAGGGGACGAGCAAATGGTGACTGAGGCGTCTCGCCCGCCCCTGGTGAAGCGCAAAATTAACGAAATAGACCCGTTCCAAGCACTCAAAAATAGGCTTGACGAAAAATTGAATTCATTCATGAGCCAAATGACCCAATTCATGAACCAAATTCAGAGCCAGGTACAGGCACTTGCAGGGGAAGTGCAAAGAGTTCAAACTGAGCTCATAGCCGTAGAATGTCGAGCAAACCCTAGCCCAGCTGCAAAATGGCCAGGTGTGTAAATGAAAACCAAATTTGGCAGTGGAACTGTCGCGGCTTCCAGCGCAAGAGAGCGCTGCTGCAGCAATACCTTCCACTCATAACTGAGACCCCCCTCGCAATCGCCCTTCAGGAAACAGGGAAGGGAGTCAAACTAATGGGATACCAAGTGGTCAACAGCGATAGAGGAGCGAAATCGACGGTGGCGACCTTTGTCAAGCGCAACGTAGCGGTTATAGAACACGATTTGAATTCGAGAGATATCGAGAACGTATTTCTCGAGATATTAACGGAACGAAAGCAGGATCCCAGTCTATTCATTCTTAACATTTATAGCTCACCCAAGCAAAAGAAAATTAGATTTAGGGCCCTTATGCGCAAAGCCATTAAGGCTGCCGGGAATAATCCCTTGTTAATCGTTGGTGAATTTAACGCCAGACATCAAGAATGGGGCTATGCTATTCAGGACACCAAAGGTAGGCAGCTATGGGAGGACACGCATGAGCTAGGTCTCACCCTCCATACGAATCCCGATCATCATCCAACGAGGACGGGTAACAGCTTATGCGCGGACACATCCTCAGACCTGACATTTTCTAAAAACTTGCAGGGTTTAGACTGGCAAAATTCGGAGCAAAATTTTGGCAGTGCCCATTTCATTGTCGTTTCGGTCCTCAAAGAGGGCGTCAAGACGCACAGGGCGTGCCAACCGGCCGTTGCGGAATGGGATCAATTTAGAGAAATCAGGGCAACCGCGCAATTAGAACGGATTGGGAACATTGAGGAATGGACGGAGGCACTCAAGCGCCTCGTTGGTGAGGCGACAAAGACGCTGGTAGGCGACGACGCTCCTGGTTTAGCAGATAGCCGACTGCTCCACATGTGGGACGCTTAACAAAGCATGGAACGCAGGCTGAAAAAGCAAAAGTGGAACAAGAATTTAGAAGACGAATCGCGAGGCATAACAAGGAAATTGAAAGCTACGCGATCAAACTGTGCCAACAAAACTGGCTCAGCAGATGCGACGAAATGGGGGGAGGCATGAACCTCTCCAAAACGTGGGGCATGCTCCGGCATCTGCTGGACCCAACAAATTCAAAAACTCAATCGGGAATAAGATTGGCAAAAGTCAGACACGCCTTTGAAGGAGACCATGCGGCGTTTATGAATAAGTTAGTAAAAACGTACTTTGCAGACAATCAGCGTTCCCCCCTCCCGAGCTACGGTGGCACGCCCAACGAGGCGCTTGACGCCCCATCACGGAGGCCGAGGTAAGGGCGGAAATGTAAGACTAAAAACTAAATCAGCCCCGAGCCCCGATGGGATCACCAATAAAATGCTAAGGAATCTGGACGATGACTTTATTAGTCTTCTAACGGAATTCATTGGAAAAGTTTGGGAAACAAGCCAGTTGCCTGATCAATGGAAAACGGCAAACATAATACAAATACCCAAACCAGGAAAATCCCCGCAATTGGAAAATTTAAGACCAATTTCCCTAACCTCATACGTAGGGAAGTTGCTGGAGCACGTAATACAGACGAGATTAACGTGCTTCATGGAGCAAAACAACCTGTGGCCGCACGAAATGGTTGGTCTCCGACCACACTTGTGCACGCAGGACGTAATGCTCCGACTAAAGCATGATATCATAGACTCGCGATCGAGAGACGCCAAAGTGATCCTGGGCCTAGACCTCACCAAGGCCTTCGACAATGTCAGGCACGAGGCTATCCTCGAAGGGCTCGAAGCGCTCGGAGTAGGGGAGAAAACGTATAACTACATAAAAGACTTCTTATCGGGCAGAAAAGCCTGCATAATATTTCAAAATTTAGAATCTCGTACGATAGAGTTAGGAAGCAAAAGCACGCCGCAGGGCTCAGTGCTATCCCCTTTCCTATTCAACGTGGCGATGAGAGGCCTCCCGGGTAAACTTAACCAAATCAAGGGGCTAAATTTTAGCATGTACGCGGACGATATCAACCTCTGGATTCACCATGGGAGCGATGCGAGTACGGAGGAACAACTGCAGGCAGCGACCGACATCATTGTCGATTACGCGGCTAAAAGGGGACTTTCGTGCTCCCCGCATAAATCTGAGTTGTTTGTTTATAACACAAAGTACCTCCGCTGCAAGAATAGCGAGGAGTTTCATATTCAGGTGGAGGGCAAACCGGTGCCAAAAGTAGATCAGATCAGGATTTTGGGGATAGTCATCCAATCCCACGGCCCTAACGGAGAGGTCCTGAAAAAATTAGAAAGTTACGCGATGCAAACCCTAGCTCTTGAGGAGGGTCGCCACTAAAGGAAGAGGCCTCAAGGAGAGAAATTTACTAAAACTAATCCAGGCGTACGTAATAAGCAGAATCAGTTACGCCACGCCCTACCTGGACATCAAGGCCGGCGAAAAAGAGAAGTTAGACTGCCTGATTCGAAGATGCGTTAAGGAGGCGCTAGGACTGCCCATGGGTACCTCGAGCGAACGACTGCTCGAACTCGGGGTGCATAACACCTGGGCAGAATTGGCGGAAGCAGTGCGAGTCTCCCAATTAGAGAGACTAAGCACGACCGAGACAGGCAGGGTAATCCTTGCAAAAGTAGGCCTCAACCCAGACAGAGGAGTTAAAAAAAAAAAGTCAAAATTAATAGTGAAATCAGGAATGCCTTGGTAGTCCCCCCTTCCCTAGAAATATGCATCCAGAATTTAATGTCGAAAGAAGGGCCAAACGAGCCGAAGCTCTAGAGCGACGGTTCAAAAACATGGGAGCGAAGGAAGTAGTCTATGTGGATGTGGCAAGTGGCAGAACAGGTGCGGCGGTAGCTTCGGTAGTCGATGGTCGAGGGGCGCCGGTATCCGCGGCAGCCATCAGAGGCCGCAAGATAGAGACTGCGGAGGCGATAGCGTTAGCTTGCGTAGGAACGGAAGCCAAGTTCATAATTAGCGACAGCAAAACTGCCATTCAAAATTTTGGGAAGGGGAGGATATCGCTGGAGGCGGCCAAATTCCTCACCCAAGGAACGCTCAATAGGAAAATTCAGTTAATTTGGACACCTGCTCACGCTGCCGTCCCTGGTAATAAGGCGGCTCACGAGCTAGCCCGAGCTCTCTACTTCCGGGTAGCCGTCGAGCCCCCGGAACGCTGGGCATACGACGAGCGCCTGCAAAATTACGGGGAAATAATCGACCATTATAAATTTGGACGTAGACTGGTACCCCCGCCAGATGTTAGACTAAATAATAGAGAAGCTGTCGCGTGGAGGCGGCTACAAACTAATACGTTCATGAACCCAGTCTGGGCGTTTCACGCGCTACCAGACCTTAGGGACAATGATCTGTGCACACACTGTGGGGCGAGAGGGACCCTCGACCACATAATTTGGGAGTGCCCACAATCTCCAGGGATAGGACAAAATATTACAAGTAGAGTACCCTGAGATACCCTGCTGTGAAGCGCAGACCCTGTGATCCAGCACCGCACCGTCCATCTGGCGGAAGAAGCCGCAACAAGCCAAAGGCTACCTGCGGGCCTCTAATCCGCGGGCGCACGACTCTCCGTCTTCCCCGGCACGCGTGCTGGGGGCGGGGAAGAGGGCGCCCATTTCTGATGAAATTAAAAGTTGTACAACCAACCACGGCCGGTCTCGAGGGAGAGCGCGCTTGCATCGACGATCTGCAAAAACATTCTCCCGTTGTTGTGTGCCTAGGCGCGTGCGATGCGCGTTGTTGCGTGGATCTTCTCCAAAGACCGCATGAGGCTAGTCGTCTTGTCTTGCCCCGAATGAACTAAATGCGATTTGTGCATTGATTCAATCGCTGGCGCACGGCCGCTCCACGAAGCCCTTCGATCGTGGCTCAGACGCAGGTTTGTTACATACCGCTTACATGCAAATCGGCTCCGAAATACGATCTATTTTATGAGGGAACGCAAGCCTTGTATTTCGGCAAGATCCCCATGTGCTGACTGCTAGAGTTTGTTCTAGTAACGTTGCTGCTAGCCGTTGGATGTGCGTGCGTGCTGTCGTGCCGCGAGACTACCCCAAAGACCGCATGAGGCTAGTGCTCTAGTGGCTAGTCTTGCCACTAATCAATTAAATGCGGTTTATTTGTGCATGTATTCAATCGCTGGCGCACGGCCGCGTCATGAAACCCGTCGTGGCTCTCAGACGCAGGTTTGTGTTACATATCGTTAACATGCAAATCTGCTCCGAAATGTTATTTTTGCCAGTTATGAGGGAACGCACGCCTTGCATTTTGGGGAGATATCCCCACTTAAACCGTCCGGTGAAGCAAAGGCCTGCATGAAAAAAAAAAAAAAAGCGAACCGTTCGTTGCTGTGCTTCAACCCCAAAAGCTGATACATTACTTTTCTGAGTGCCTCTACTGCGTGCAGACACCTTCCGCCGTGCATGTAGTGAAAATGGTTTGTGTATTTTGCAAGTGGCTTTAAACAGCTCTTGCAGCTGTTGTTTAGGTATTGCAGCAATGTGGCACTTTTCAATACTATCTTGTTTGCTACTTAGGGTCTCTTCGATTTGGCTTGCACTAGCTGCACTAGTTCTGAAAAGTGCTTCAGCAGTGCCAGGCGGTCACGTGAGCGTGCAGTGCCAGTTCCGACACTGTCGTGCGGCGGCAGCTGATCACGTCCAATTTCGAAGCCAGCTGCCGTAGGCCTACAGCACTCGATCGGAAAGTGACGCCGACTAACAGTGACGTTCACTGCGACCAATTGGCCAACGTATGCGCGACTGCACTATCGTTATATCGGCCGATCTTCGAAGATGCCATTCATGCGCCTGGGTACGAGAGAGTTAACATTGTAAGCAGTTGCCACGAGTATTAGTTTAAGTAAGACTGCCTAACGAGACGCATGATTGGTTTCCGCGGACTTCTGTCAAAAAGCGCTAGCTGCTGAAAAGACTCACGTACCTACCTCAGTGCACGCTATCAGACGTCTATGTACTCCGTGGGCGACAAGTTTGATGTCGCAGAGTCGCTGCGCACGCTATCGTGTGGCACACACACTTGGCACGACAGAAACTCGATCGATCGCAACTGATTTCTGTTCGCAGCTACCCGTCTTCTTAGGTCACAACACGATAAAAAACGTGACGTCACGTCGTCTGCTTTTTCAGCCGGCGGCCATGTTTGCGACCCGATCGCATGCCCGGTGGTCATTTGCTCGTGTATGTCGGATTTTATGGCATTGTTCTCGGCGGTTTGTTGGATGACATTCATGTAAAATGGCTGCAAATGAACCGTTCAATGCGAGCTATTACTCGGACCTCATCGGGAGCACTGGCCTCCACTACGACTAAAAGATCAAACTTTGCGATAACATCGATCCGTACATGTTGCGGCCCGGAACGAATTGCAGTGCCGATGTAAGCTTGTTCCCTGAGGTGACACACGGTGACATCGTAACGTGCTTGGTTTTTTTCCGCGAGCTTTGTTACACTGGAGCACATGAAAGCATTCAAGTCTTTGGAATCGCACAATTACTTCACCAGCGGTTGGGTGAAACACCTTTTTGCCAACCACTTCAAGGTGACAAAGTGCTCCTGCTTAGCGAGGTAAGCCCTATGATCTATCATTTTTGACAACATTTGTGAACATGTTGCTGATGCATGATTTTTATGAGCTGTACACAGCTTCGCGAGGTGTACGGTACATTTGAAGATGGCTTGTTCGATTGTGTGCTCGCGACAGCGGCTAAGCACGAGAAAAACGAGCCTGCACTGAATGGACCTCACGGTCGCCTTTTTTTTTTTTTTTTGCACAGGCTCGGGGGTCTCGTTCACAAAGTGAATCAAACCACTGAGCATTACATGCACTGAACTCTGAGCTGCGCGCTCTGTTCAGCACATCTGAGGCACGACGTTAGACAGTGCACGCGACCGCGCGTCAAGCGCTTGAAAAGCAAGCCAGCAGTGTCCCCGTGGCCGCCAGTTTTTAATGTGCGTTGTTTGGATGGTGCTACTAGCGAACTGATCAGATAATGCGTGCAGCGTTACATGCACAGAAACTGTGTTCCTTACTGTTTTTTAAACCATTGTCTCCGGGCCCAAAGCGTAACTAAAACTAAAGCAGTTTTAAAAGGATTGGCCCCTAACATTTGTTCTTGATAATTTATTTATGCAGGTGAATCATTCACAGAGACTGGGCAACCAACATCTTCAAGCATGGCTGCTATGCAGAAAGAATGGGACTGTGATTACTGCTCACTGCACATGGCAGGAGCAGGTGAAGCGTGCTCACACATTGGAGCTTGCTTGTTTACAGTGGAGACCGGAGTGAAAATAAGGCAGTCTACAAGCTGCACACAGAAGGAAAATGTGTGGCTGCCGGCATATGTAGAAAACAAAGGTTGAAATATATCAACTTTACGTCGTCAAGTGGCAAGAAAAGGATGCTTGAGACAACCACCAACCCCTCAAAGGACGCAAGAGTGGTCAAGCCACGGGCACATGTCCCACCACTTTTTGCGCTGGAGCAGGAAGTATTGTACAAGTCCATCCAGAATGCCAATGTTGTGCCAGCAGCTTTTTCTGTGCTGCCTAGCTACAATGGTCCTTTCAAAAACCCAGTGAAAAATCAAGATGCAAACCTTCGATCATTGTATTCAGAGAAGATGCTATCAGATGACCTGGATACACTTGTCTAAAAGGCCAATGACATCCTCCCAAGCCTTAAAATAAATGAGGAGACTGCAAAAGAGGTTGACACCTCTGCAAGACAACAAAATCTAACTTGCTGTACAATAAGAATACAAAATTAATGATTTTCAACTTGAAAGTGCAAATTACTGCCCGTATGTATGTTAGGCCATCTATGATGGGGTCCATCAGAAGAGCAAGACATTGAATTTCTCTTGTTGACATTTATACATAGATCCTGAATGCTGCTCTTAAGCTACATTCATTTAAGAAACAACATTTCTCTAGCCTTCACCTATGTTGCATCCCCATTATGATAAAAGCACCCAACTGACTTCTTAGTTCAGTATGCATTGCACTTGCTCTAGGCTTATACTACTGTTGTGAGAAAGTAAAGGCTTGGGAAACACGAAAAATTGTTTCCTTGCTTTCTGCGGCTGTGCCACTGCACGTGTCGCTAACACGCTTACCTTCGCAATGCAGGCTCCCGTCCGAATCTTCACCTGTGCACTCCTGCCGACCTTCATGGTTGGCACACCGGCCATCACTCCTACTACCATGTCATCACGTCAAGATGGCAACATGGCTGCTTGCCCCTGCACCTCGACATTTGACTGCATCTCGAAACGCCCCTTATCGACAACCAGACCATCGAACCAGCATCAGCAGCCCAGTCGTCACCGACAACGTGAAAAACATCGCCTATAAAACTGCGACATCCACACCCTGCGCACTGTGGGCTCTGCGGCTGTGCACACGTCGCTAACACGCTTACCTTCGCAATGCAGGTTAGTAACAAGTATGCTCTTTTCTCTAGAAAAACGAGCAATAGTTGCCTGGTGCAGCTGCCGAGCCCGCAATGTTGCTTTTGTCTTGCTACTGAATGTGCAAGTGTCATCCGCGTGTTATTACTTTCTGGCGACGTGGAAATGAACCCGGGACTATCAGAAACAGACAAAATCTTGGCTAACTACAGAAGTTGACCGCGGGTCAATCATAGCTCATCATTGAAGTACAGGGTCTCAAAAACCAACTAGCATCAACTGATAAAGTGTTATCAGCCTTAAGTGACCGCATTGCAGACTTAAAAATCAAATGCCAATCCCTCGGCTACATACGAACAGAGCTTAAAGCCTTCAGCTCAACACTACAGACACCAGCCGCCAGCTTTCCGTGCTCGAGTCCCGCCTAGATGACTTCGAGAACCAGTCGAAAAGGAACAACCTGATATTTTATAGCCTCTCTGATCCAAATAGATCAGAAACATACGAACAATCCAAAAAGATTATCATAGATCACTGCCTTCAAAACCTGAGCTTGGAATTAGAGCCTAAAGATATTAAGCGTGCTTATCACCTTGGCCGACATAGCTCAAGCTGCCAAAGGCCAGTAATAGTGAAACTTTTTTCTTTCAAAACCAATGGAATAATTCTAATAAAAGGCCCAAAGCTCAAAAACACCGATTTTAGTATAGGCGAAGACATCTCTCGTCCTGTCCGAAATGCACTAAAGCAACTTATTACATTCGCAAAAAACAAAACCGGACCTTTTTCCTTAGTATATAAAACATTGCACATGGAACCAAAGCGCTATGTTTTTGATGAGCAATCTCAATCCGTAAAAGAAGTCTTGTAGGAATCGTTTCGTCATCCGAAAGCGCACAATCAGCCAGGAACAAACACTCGAAACAACCTTTCATTCTCGGTAATCTACCTAAATGCTCGCAGCTTTCTTCCTAAGCGCGAAGTCTTGTCAAATATTATCTCTTCTTCTGGCAGCAACATACTAATCGTTACTGAAACGCGGCTTACACATGACGTTGCAGATAATGAAGTTCTAGACGGCATGCCGAACTTTAACCTATATCGAAATGGTAGTAAAGGTGTATGAGGAGGGGGCGTTTTTATCTGCATTAACAAACAAATATGTTCAACTGCAGCAATCAATTCTAACCTGGAACTAGTATAGCTAAAGTGCAGCGCTTCAAATGAAACCGTCTTGGCGTCTGCTATAGGACCCAAAGCAGTAAACTAGGGTTCGCCGAAAAACTAAACGACGCGCTTGTACAAGTTACTGCCAAGCATCCTAACGCAAAAATTCTTCTTTCTGGCGGCTTTAACTTTCCGTGCATCAACTGGCAAAATGTAGGGCCACTGATGGCTGGAAACTCAGAAGCAAGAAACTTTGTTGATGTATGCCTTAATTTTAATTTCAGTTAAATGGTCCTTGAACCCACTCACATTACTGAAGGAACATCTAACATCCTAGACCTAATCCTAACAAACCACCCTGAGAATCTAACATCGCTTACCTACCTGTGCAAAATTAGTGATCATAGAGTTATTCACGCCACCTTCAAATTCTCCCCTACACCCCGCCAAACCTTCAGCAAAACTATCCGTGTTTATGATAAAGGAAACCATGATGCTTTTAATAATGAATTATATGCTTTCCTGCCATCTTTCCAATCTACTTTTCATAACCGATCCATAGAAGACAACTGCTTAACCTTCAAAAACAAGATAAACAAATTAACTTGCAAGTTCATTCCTTCTACCAGTTTTTAGGCCAATCGCCAAAAACCTTGGTTCACCAAAACTGTCAAAAGATTAGAAAGGAGGAAAAAACTCTTTATAGGTCAGCAAAAACAGTCTAGTACAGAAGCATGGCAGCGATATTATGCAGCCGAGGACACATACTACACAGCACTCTGTAGCGCCAATAAACATTATTTTTTTTTAAACTGACCTCCCTAAAATCCTGGGCAACATTCCTAGCAAGTATTGGGAAATACTAAACTCACAAGTGACAAGTGCCATTACCGTTACTAACCCAGCAGATGAAGCGATTAGTGACGCCAACTGTGCCGACGAGTTCAATTGCTCTTTCGCTGTGGTTTTCACGACAGAAATTGACTCATCAATGCCCCGCCTATCTCCGTCAGTGTTTCCATCAATGTCACCTGTTACCATCAGTGCACATGTCATCTCAATCCTCATTGACAAAATTAAGCTCTCATCATCTGCTAGCATTGATGATATCAGTTCCAAAGTCTTAAAAAATACTAAGGACATATCCTTCATATATCTGTCTCTTTTATTTTCACAGTCTCTTTTAACAGGAACGCTACAGACGACTGAAAGATGGGGAAGGTCATCCCGGTCCACAAATCAAGTACAAGAGAATTGCCATTAAACTGCCGTCCCATCTCCCTAACTAGCGTACCATGCAAACTTATAGAACATATCATCTACTCCCATATCATAAACTTTCTAGATTCAAACAACTTCTTTCATCCTGCGCAACATGGTTTCTAAAAGGGTTTCTCGTGTGAAACACAACTCAGTTCAGTTCAGTTCAGTTCAGTCGCTCAGTCGTGTCCGACTCTTCGTGACCCTATTGACCATGTCACGCCACGCTTTCCGGTCTCTCACTATCTTCCTAACATCACATAATTTCATCTGCAGTGCCTCGAGGATGCCATCTAACCATCGCGTTCGCTGCCTACCCCTTCTCCGGCGACCCTCAACCTTTCCCAACATCAAATCTTTCTCCAGCGACTCCTCTCTTCTCATCAGATGACCAAAGTAGCTGAGCTTTAACTTTAGAATTTGACCCTCCAATGAGCAGTCAGGGTTTATGGTCGACAATATTGACTGATTTGATCTTCTGGCAGTCCAAGGAACTCTCAAGAGTCTTCGCCAGCACCACAATTCAAACGCGTCAATTCTTCGGCGGTCAGCCTTAACTAGCAATCTTTATTTTCGACCTGCACACTAACCTTGATTGTAACCAGCAAATTGTTTCAATTTCCTTAGACTTCGCAAAGGCCTTTGATAAGGTGCCTCACAAACGCTTACTACCGAAACTCGCCGCTCTAAATTTTCATCCCAACATTCTAAACTGGATTAAAAAGTCCCTAGCTAACCACTCACAGTTCGTCTGTGTTAATAACAAAAGCCCAAACACAATCCCTGTAACATCTGGCGTCCCGCAGGGATCTGTACTCGTCCCTCTCCTGTTTCTAATATATATAATTGACCTACCTCTTCATCTACACTGTTAAATAAGAATTTTCACCGACGACTGTGTAACCTATCGGAAAATTACTAGCATCTTTGATCAAATAGCTCTACAGCATGACTTAACCCAAGTATATGAATTGTGCAACCGCTGGTTAATGACTTTAAACGCGAAGAAGTGCAAACTCATCTCTTTTACTCGTCAGCAAAACCCCCTTCTTTTTTCATATAAGTTGCTAACTCCTCCATAGAATGCATGGAATCATATAAATATCTTGAAATCACACTGTGCAGCGATCTTTCTTGGTGCACACACATAACTAACATCACATCATCTGCAAACAGTTCTTTAACGTCACCTACATCATGCGCCCCAACAAGTAAAACTTCTGGCATATAAAACACATATCAGATCATCAGATCAAAACTTGAATACGCCAGTCCAATATGGAACCCATCTCAGATATACCGAACAAATGCGATCGAATCAGTTTAAAACCGTGCCATCCGTTTCATACATCGCGAATACTTATATTCCATTACCGTTTCATCTCTGAAGGAAAATTCCAGCCTTGAAAACCTTTTAGTTCGTCGCCGCATGCCAGTCTTTGTTTACTGCACAAAATTCTAAACAGTTCACTAAATCAGGCACCTTATATTGTGCATCGTACCCACATATCTTATCGCGCTTCGCATCCGTTTCAGATAACTCTGCCTGTTGCTCGCACAAAAACTTGTTCAGAATCCTTTTTTCCCCGAGCGATTGTGGACTGGAATGCCCTTCCCCACGAAGTCGCTGCCCTCCCATGCCAATCTTCATTTCTTGAAGCTGTAAGAATTTATTTCCAATCACAATGACCTGTGGTTGCATTTTTTCATGTCTGTAATCCCACCCCTTATGTAATGCCTCCAGAGAGAAGTCTTTAAGGAAGTAAAGTGGAGTGCAGAGGAAAGGCAGACAGCTGAAAGGAAAAATGAAATGTAGACGTTGATTTGTTCTTGCAGTCATTTTCACATATGAAGCTATATTTTCAGAATTTACACAAGAGTTAGGATTGCCATGTACGTGTCGAAGACAATGCTCGCAGTCAGCAGAGTCACCTGCTGCTCCACACCTACCCCTGAAACTGAAATTGAAAGTTGTCATGCCTTACTGCTGCACCACCCCCAGTGATGGCTATCTGAAGATCCGTTGTCGGTGCAGATTTCATACATTGACTGAAAAGAGCTGTAGGAGTGCCCACACTATTGAACAGTGTGATTTCCCATGATTTCATATGCAGGTCACCTTGGGAAATACATAGCATAACTGCTTCTTTGCAAGTGGTGCCAATTAGTGGAGGCCAGTAGAATGTGCCGCTTTGTGCTAAATATAAATACTATATAGTATTCACCCTATGCCGCGAAAGAACACAATAGCAATGAAAAGGAAGCGCCTCACCTTTGAGGTTTCTAGTGAAGGACTCAGGATTAATTCTGACTGCATGGGTTTTTTTAGTTATCAAAGTACACGTGCATTTTTCGTCTTGCCCCTACTGAAACTCTACTACCGTGGCCAAAATCCAATTCACATCTTGAGGCTCAAAAGCCGAGTGCCCTACTACTTTAGGCATTGAAGCATGGCCATTTACATAAGCACATATAAACCAAGCAGAAGAGCATAGGAGGCATTGTGCAGCTATCAGCAAAAAGACTTAGGAATCCACATCAGATTCATATTTCATAACCTTGCCTGCAAGAAAGAGAGCAGGGACAGGATGTTGATGAGGTATATTGTTTTTTGAGTATTCATGTCCACTTTTCCTTTGAGCTTGCAATTTTCATCTGTGTCTTTTTATAGTTGGTACTTCTGTATCCTTTTTCCCTTTTTGTATTGGCTTTAAATAAACTTGGGAAAATGTCAAATATGACATGGCATTATAGCAGACACCAAAGAAAATACAAAGAACTATGGGAAGCAAATGGCTGCGCATTACTGTACTATATGCACAGTTAAAAAAATTCAACATCAACCGTATTATGCCACTGCTGGATGAAGGCCTCTCTTTTATTATTTAAACCCGATCCTGTGCTAGCTGCATCACTTGAACCCTGTGAACTTCTTAACCTCATCCGCCCACGTAACTTTCTGCCTCCCCCTTCAAAACTTTCCTTCCCTTGAAGTCCAATTTGTTACCCTTCGCAACCATCGCTTATCCTCTCTACGTACTACATGTCCTGCCCATGCCCACTTCTTGATTTCCACTAGAATGTCATTAACAGGAGTTACTTCTCTGACCCCCTCTGCCCGCTTCCTATTTCTTAACGTTACACCTACCAATTTTCCGCCCTACAGCTCTCTGCATTGTCCTCAGCTTAAGTAGAACCCTTTTGTTAGCCTCCACGTTTCAGCCCCATAATTGAGTACAAGTAAGACGCAACTTATATACTTTTATCTTAAGCCATATTGATAAGCTACTAGTCATAGTCAGAGTACTTGCTATATGCGCTCTAACCTTATTCTCTTGGTATATTTATTTCTCTTTCATGATCTGGATCTGGGGTTACTACCTAAGTAGACATATCTGTCTACCACTTCCAGTGTTTTGCTACCTATAGTAAACTGCTGTTCCTTCCTTGGGCTGTTGAACATTACCTTAGTATTCTGCATATTAATCCTTAGGCCTACCTTTCTGCCTTCCTGTCTAGGTCATCACTCATTCTTTGCAATTCATCCCCTGAGTTACTGAGCCAGGCAATGTCATCAGCGAATCGCAGATTACTGAGATATTCTCCATCAACACTTATCCCTAACTGCTTTCATTCTAAGTCACTGAATACTTCTCCTTAAAGCTGTATAGAGCACTGGGAAGGTCGTGACTCCTTGGCTATTGCCCTTTCTTATGGGGATTTGATTACTTTCTTTATTATGGTTCTTAATTATGGTTGCTGTGCAGCCACTATAGATACCTTCCAGTACTTGCTCATATGGCTCATCTACACTGATTTAGCAATTCCTCCATGACTGCGGTGGTTTCAACCGAGTCAAATGCTTTTTCGTAGTCAATGAGTGCTATATATAGTGGCTGGTTATATTTCAAGCATTTTTGTATCACCTGATTGATAGATGATCGATTGTAGAGTATCCTTGCCAAAAACTGGCTTGATCATTTGGTTGACTGAAGTGTAAGGTTGCCCTGATTCTATTAGCGATTACTTTAGTGAATACCTTGTACGTCATGGATAGTGAGCAGATTGCTGTATAATTTTTCAAGTCCTTTGCATTTCCTTTCTTATGAATTAAAATATTTGCGTTATTTCATGGTTCCGGTACCGTCAATGTCACCAGGCATTGCGTGTGCAGGGTGGCCAGTTTTTCTACACGATATACCCATCCTTCAACAAATCTGTAGTTGCCTGATACTCCCCACCTGCCTTTCCTCTTTTCATATTAATTACAATTAATATTTACAAGCATATAATATTGCTACTTTCACTAGTATCATTCACTACCATTAATAAGAAATTCTATGACATCAGCAGCAGAAATGAAGATAAAAATAAGCACTGCGTTGCCTATACTGTGCTATTGTATATCAGGTGTTTAGGTTTATTGCTGGTGGTGGTACAATCTTCACAACATGTAGGATCACTAATGATGTGAACTCATCCTACAAGAATGAAGTGCAGTGGATTATGTAGCAATGGAAGTACCAAAAATCTTGGTGAACACCTAATTTCAATTTAAGAGTACGAATAGCACTAAAGAGTCCATACGCACCCTTCTTATTGCCATCACATCCTGCTTCCTGAGCCAGTCAAGCAAATGCTCCTTGGAGGCACATTAGTAGCTTGTCTGAATTAAAACTTTAGGATCAGAGGTTTGATTCCAGTACTTGACAACACAATTTCCTTTTTTATTATTGACTCTTAATGCTGCAACTCGACCGGTCCAAATTTTAGTCATGCCGGCACCAACCTTTGCGCCAAATGGCACCTTTAATGCAGTCGCATCAAAAACAGACTTCTAAGTTGAGAATCCCGGGGGGTTGAAATTATCTGGAGGCCTCCACTGCGCCATCCCTCATAGTCTGAGTCGCTTTGAAATGTTAAATCCCATAAACAATACCAAAAATCTATAGCTAATATTTATTTAAGAAGATGTGCGCATGACTGTGGTGCACAGTTGGTACAGCGGAGCATCATATGGTACTCCATTGGGCAATGGATACTTGTCACACTTCATAATCTAATAATCAAGATATAGCCACTACTGTGGCCAGGTGTAGGTTTTCATGGCTACTGAACTGCTAATCGGTCATACTGTCTGTTTTTTCTTGGACCCTTTACGGCCACACTTTAATAAAGGAGGTGAGTCGTCCCATTTTATGCCATATGCCACTATCTCTCTTGAGGTAACAGTGCGGAATGTGGACGGGAGCACAAGATTAGAAGATGCATAACCAGCATGCCTAAGCTGCTATTCTAGCCACTATCTCCTCTTGGCCGCTTCAAGCACGACTACATAAAGATCCAGCTCATTGTCAACTGATACCACTGCTGTTTCCTATGAAGTTTAGATTCTTGAAGATCTAGGAGGTCTAGGGGAGCAGCTTGCATTTTGGATTTGGAAGTACACATACATTTTGATGTGCTTCATTGTAGTTTCTTCACTATTTCAATTGTAGCGACCTTAGTGGCATTCATGGCAGACACCTCAAGGGAGATAAAATGCCAGTGCTACTTTTGCACATCACAGAAAGCTCAGCATGGTCTTGGAGTTCAGTGACAACATTTTGCTACTTCATCGCTAGGGCTCTCTTTTACAGCAAATAAATGTTGCCATAGTCGTCTCTCCTCGGACTGTCACGTTTCTATCAAAAGGCTCCCACCAAAGGGTGTGCGTTTGAATGACATACTGTTAAAGAAACATGGCAGTGCGAGGTGAGATTACTGCAGCCACATTTACTTGCTGGAGGAGTGAGCACCGCTGATAAAAGGACGGCAACAAGGCACACATTATTTTCAATACCTTGTTAAGGGTTACATAATGCACAAGGCACAAAGGTATTTTGTCTTCCTTGATGCACATATCATGAATGCTGCATGAGACACTGCAAAATGTATGTGTACTTCCAAATCCACTTACAACACAGTTGTGAGGGCCATATTTAGTGCTGTGCTACATGGCTTTTGGGCCACACATGGCCTCCTGTATGGCCAGCACTGCATTTTCAGAGAAGGGCACTTTGGAAGGGCTGCAAGTTGTTTGTAACACTCTGCTGAACTTTTACAAGGCAGGTTTGTCAAGCAGATTTGTATATAGACCTTGACACAGAGCAAGGAGAATGTCCTCTGGACTTCTTCATACCGGTTCCGTTGCTGCTTTTACCGCGCTAGCTCCAGGTGCACAAAGCAGTCCAGTGAACAATATGGCAACATCCAGTGAACACTAGTTGGACAGGTGTATACATCTGAGAATGAAAGTATCTATATGGGCCAGCCTCATCTTCATTACCAGTTTTGATAGATGGTTCAGCAGGTTTGAAGTCATAGTGACTGCATCAATGTGCTTCTCAGAGAAAGTGGAAATGCCTGTTTGCACAGTTTGTAGATGTGGCATGTTGCTGAAACGTGCCATGAAACACTGCTGAGCCCCAAAGTGCAGTTAGAATCACTGCACAGTAACATGAATAATTTTTAAATAGTAAAATAAGGGGCAAGTCTAAGCACACTTAGTCACGTATACAAAACCTCACAAGCGGAAAGGGAGGAATTGAGACGTTTGCAACATCTGGATCTTCTGAGAGGTCTTGAGGTGAAAACAACAGAGAGAGACGAAACACACCTGTTAAATAAAAGATGATCAGGATGGGGTCCCAAGTAAATGTCGACGCACAAGGGTATTGCTAAATGCACAAAATAGGTCTGTCCACAAAGTGCCCTGCACTTCACCAAAATATGGGCTCCCACGTCCAACAGAAATTACACAGGCCATGGCCATATGCTTCACCCTGAGCGTTACATATACTTCTGACAGTTTCAATGCAACTTATAAACTCCTTGTAAAAGCTAGATTAAAAAACGGTTTAGCTCAGTTAATCATTGGATATCATGCAGCAGCAGGATGTTTTGACAGGATTGTGTTTGCTCCAACTCACTTAATAAACATTATCCTGTGTTAATCAGGCATCCATGCTTCCAGGCCACACATTGCATGTGCTTCACAGATATGGCCAGCGAGAATCTCTCTGTGTGCGGTGCATGCAATTCTTTTTTTTTTGCCGCTATTTCTCTCCGCTTCGGCATGAACCGTGGGGGGCAGCGGGTCCCCCCCCTCCCCCCTTCTTGAGGTCACGTGGCCAAATGGCGGGAAAACACATCCCGCGCGAGCTAAGATGCGCGGCGCCACTCAGTCGACGGCCAGCCTCCGTGTGGGCGCGATGCCTACTGCCTAATTTTATCGTCCGCTTTTATTTCGCGCAAATTCCATCTGTCTCAACTTCCTGCAGCAGTCAGCGTTTGAAAAGGACAGCCCAAATATGCAGCTGATGACTGCAGCCGCTCTGTACAGATTCTTCGTGCCAAAGTTCACCAAAACATGCGTAAGTACATGATCTTTCGGTCTTGATCAGAGGAGCTTTTTGCTCGATTCGATATTATACTGAGCATAATAATGTATTGTTTTAGAGCATATGTTCATCTTGTTATATACTCTTTGCATCTTTCTTTATATATATATATATATATATATATATATATATATATATATATATATATATATATATATAATTGGTGTGTTTGCTGATCGCGCAGGAAGACTTGCTGAGCCGTTTGGAAACAAGGCTGCGGCTGGCTGCGGTGGCAGAATTGGCTCATTTTGCTGCAGTCTGGGTCCTTGGGTATAATGCCCCAAAATGCTCGCCTTTTAATATGGAGAGACACTCACTATACCGATCAGGTAAGTCCAATTAGCACAGATTTTGTTCGATACGACAATATACTGCAACTGTTTCTGGAGCGCGTATATATATGCGCATCTTGTTGCTACGTACATTTTTTTTTTTTTATATATAATCGATGTGTGCGCATTTCGCTCTGATTGCGCAGGAAGACGTGCTGAGCCGACTTGGAAACGATGCTGCGGCGGTGGAATTAGCTCTTTTCGCTGCAGTCCGAGGTCCGATCTCCTCTGCCCCAAAACGCCCGTCTTTCACTTCTTCATATTGAAGTGCATGCACTGACACGTATACCGATCAGGTAAGTCAAATTAGCGCTGATTTTCTTCTATACGATAATGTACTGCAACTAATTATGTATTGTTTTGAGACTTATGCGCATCTTATTGCTGTAAATGCATATTTTGTAATTGGTGTGCGCGCCTTGCTCTGATCGTGCAGGGAGGCGATATCAGCTGATCTGGAAACTGGCTGCGACAGTGGAAGCTCGTTTCGCCGAAGCCCGAAGTCCTTGGTCGCCTCTACACTAAAACGCTGGCCTTTCACTTCTTTATGGCGGTGCACTTGCCGGACAGGTATTAGCGCTGATTTTGTTCTGAAAATTCGATTATCTGACTCACATCGATGGGACGCATGCAACCCAGTTAAATGTCAAATGCTATCACTGATATAAATATTGCAGCACCCCTCGCCATAGGAGCGATCAGAAGCTGTACAAGCATCATCGCTGCTGCCAAGCAAGCTCGTGCCAGGACTGAGTACAAGATTTATGCCGTGTTATTATTATTATTATTATTATTATTATTATTATTATTATTATTATTATTATTATTATTATTATTATTATTATTATTATTATTATTATTATTATTATTATTATTATTATTATTATTATTTTTGCTGCTGTAATGATGTCTATACGTGAAAATTGATGATTGAGTGATGCGGTATGCTGGCAAGGTAAGTGAGCCAGCGCGTTCATTTTGTGGATTTTGAAATTACGTATGGGATGCACACAGATCTGAGCCGTTTCACATTGATTTTGCTCTGTGCGCTTGCTTTCTGGGCAAGCAGTTGTATTTTCATCGTGCGGATTATTTCCTGGTGCTCACATGCTCATGAGGTGTTCAGCTAACTGTTTCAAGCTTTAAAAATTTACAACGGGTTCTATTAAGCTTCTACGAGTTGGGCTGTCTAAATAGTCGTCTTGGCTGATAAGACAATTATTTAAATAATGCTCGGTTGTTAAATAACGAAAATAAATCAGATGACTTATCGTTAAATATCCGGTCGCTTTTTCTGTAAATGTTCCATCTAGTTTGAGAAAATTAAGCTGTATTCTACGCAATAAACTTATTGTAGGTTTCATGTAAATATACCGGAAACTGTTTGTTCTGCCGCGTTGGAATCCCTCATACGCGCTCTATGACAAGCACGTACATTTGGTTTTGCTAGAATTATTAAATTGCAGCGTTAGCATGCAAGAACACGCTTCGGGAGGATAAGGTTTGAGTGCGCTACGGTTGCAAATTGCAACATCATGACTCCAGCAAAACGAAGTGATCGCGCCTTTTTCGCGGATTCACGGATCCTGATTACCTATTGCGGCTTTGCGCTAATGCGTTTTCAGTAGGATCGCATGAAAGTCAGGCGCATAAAATATATTGATGTGATAGTGCAGTTGGTGGCAGTGAGCAGACATTATTTATTCTACCTTTCCACCCTATATTTGCCTGCAATGTAAAAGTCTAGGCGAAAATGAAATATTTAATTAAAACACTTGTCTTCGTACAGCTGACCAAGATGGAACCTGTCGCAGATCCGACCAGTCGCAGACATCAAGTGATCGACAGGCTGCCAAAAGAAGAAGACCAAGCCTCAAGCCCATCTTCCATATGTGGCACACGCGTATATCCACGCTTATTAAAAGCAAATCGCGAGCTTTTTCTGGACGCTGTTGACAAATAAATTTTTCACCAAATACCGCAGCTTTTGTTTCTTCATGGCATCAGAAAAGCTACTGCTTTTCTTGATGCATTTGTATGTGCTACCCCGTTATATATGCATGGGCCACGATATATTAAATGCATGGCATGAATACCTGCACAAGGGCGATGCCGGCCACTAACCGGCGTCGGGAAGCAACCGGTCGACGTACGGTCTTTCGTCAGCAAAATAGCTAGGGCAGACGAGCGGCCGACCATTCAGTAACGCTGGCAGGTAGCCGGCCCACGTGCGGCAGGTGGTCGGTCACGTCGGGCCAAAAGGTGGGGCTGTAGTCGATTGCCGAAAATCGGCCGATGTTAGGTCAGTGTCAATCCCCGACGCCGGTCCCCATTCGGGTGCCGAAGGTCGGCCGGCCACTTTTTGGTCGGCGAGAAAGGTCGGCCCTACCTTTTGACACACACTTTTTTTTGCTTGGGAAACACAGGGTCAAAAAAAAAAAGACAACAAAGGAGAAACACTGTTAAGCCAGACGGTCAAAATAGTCATGTGGCTTTGCATCCCCTTAGAAGTCTTTTTACCTTGCTTCACTACAATAAAATGTCTGTTGTGCATATCAAATACATTAGGAAAATGCCCATAAATACATGGACAAGAAGAAAGTAAGGACAGGCGCAACTATTCGCCGCGAGATCGACCGAAAGGTGGCGCCACCGTCACTCCGGTAGTGTGGATCGGCAGCCGGCGGCGCTCGCAGAAACGCACGCCGCGTAGGTCTGCTTCCGAGTTTACGGCGGGTTTGTTGGCGATGAAAACGTGTCTTCTGCAGTATTTCTGCAATATTGCAGAAAAACATTCAAGGATTTCGCCTATGCAGCAGAAGAAGAGCGGATTTTAGGAAAACAAAGCACGCAACCACCAGTCTTCTAGATTTACTTTGCACGTTTCTTGCGCTGTACCGCGCTCACGCGCCTAATGCTTGGGCCTGCCTAATGACAGCTTTGTTTTCCTTATCGACTTTTAAACAGTTTGCACGTGTCTCATGCGAGTGAGACCGGCGAATTTAGTGTCAAGCCCACGCAGATACAAGGGTCGTGCTCTGACCTGCAGTAATTTGGAGTGAATTGAGGCAGCCTGGTTCACCACATCGTACTTGATTCGAGGATTAAGCAGGTTAAATGTAGCATTGACAGCGCACTGCATGGCGAGTTGCTGTAGACTGAGTGTACATCAATTCTGGCCTAGAGAACCACGCACAAGTATTCCCCAAAAATGAGATCACGCCGACACTCTACAGGAAACCTCGCCGCACAGGAATGCTGATTGTTCACGTGTACAGCGCTGAGTGGATTGAATTTGCCGAGATGCATTTTGCGGCCACTGTCATAGAATGTGATAGTGTATTAATGCATGCGCCACTAACTGTAAATGATTTGCTGAAACCGAGGAAAGTATAAGGGATTTCTGATGTGTGGGATGTTAATATATAACGGTAAATTAGTAGTGTGATTATTTTGTTTTGCAATGCGAATAAATTTCACCTTTTGAGAGAACTTTTACACACTTGACAGAATTTACAATAATCAGCGAATAATTTTCAGTAACGTTAAAGTGCAAGCTACGAATTACTCGCTGCGAAGACATTGTTAGAAACTGCGCATGGGCACTGTCATGTTCTGGGAAGCAATTTTACAGGCTGAAAATTTCTTTATCACTAATTATTTAGTAGTGACTAAATCTTATGCGAAGTAAAATATTAGGGTTGCTTCCAAAACAGATGTCGGGTATAAAACTATTCCGAAGGAAATGAAGGTCATCTTATCATGCGACTATAAAAATGTATTTATTCCCGAACTAAACACTGATATCTAAGCCCGCATGAAACTGTTTTACTCCCCTTGTCAGAAATGACGAGTTTTGTCGGAAGACAGCACTTGGACGAAAAGGGATTATAATGATTATAGTAGGTTACCGGTAAAGTACATTGATCTAGGTGCATTATGTAATATTTAGGGTAACAATTAGGTGCAGGGAATATGTTTCCCGAACATTCGAGCATCTCTCAAAAGCAAAATGGGCTCACTAAAACATTTACGGATGCACAGAAGCCTTCAACAACAAAAGAAAAGAAAAGAAATGCATATTGGCCTGGGTTTAACGCATGAAAGCGGCATCGGCTATGACGGATGATGGCAGAGGCTGGTTTTGGTGTCGTTTTTTTTTTTTTTTTCATTATTAACACCACATTTACCACGTGGGATTGTTTATTGTGCAGTCAAATTCCACAGCAGAGGAACGCCTTTCGAAACGGTTGTAATTGAATCCCCCGTTCTCGAAATCAGCAGTCGAGCGCCCTTACCATTGAGACACCGCGACCGAGGTTTAAAAGAAAAAAAAAAGTACTCACACAACTCTATCGTGCATACAAACGGCATAGCAGGCATAGAGTGGTCTGTTCAAACTGCATTCTGATGAAGCAGTCTGCGGTGGCATATGTTTTAGTAGCTGCGGTATTCCAAACAGAAACGGGAATATGCGATTTCTAGGCGTTTGCATTAACTTTTATTGACGGCAACGACCTGTTTTGCTTTGACACGGCGGTAACGACAGTACCACTTCGTTTGAGACATTGCATGTCAAAGGATCTCAAGCGCCGAAAACCGCGATGGACGATATGTCCTTATCCAAGCATGACATGCTCGATACGGACAAGTATATATATTTTTTTAATGAAGCGTGGGGTTATAGACTGTTCATATTTATTTTGCAAGAGGCATATAGGTAAGCAAAAGCTCACAGGAACTGCGAAACAAACAAAAACATTCCTGTACACGCCGCATGCGCGCGCGTAAATCACTGCGGGCTGGCACGCGACGCGAAAACGCATCCACACTGAGTAGGTTTTGCCGCTGAGCCGCAAGGGGACGACTCTGCTCACCCTCCGCGTTTTCTATCTCCGCGACGCTCACGTCATAGAGTTAATACAAGGGAAAGCTGCCCGTTCAGCCAATGCATTCGAGTGGTGACTGCGTGATTGCCGCCATCATCACACTGTTTAATGGTTGCCAGATGATTTTTACTTGCTAAATCGGGCACATGAAGATGGTTTGAAGCTGGCAACGTAGATCGTGGGAAGATGGCGGCGTGCAGTTAACTGGCGGCTACTGTGCTACTGTAGAGTAGGTGCTGTAAACAACGGCAGAATTGTCGCGTCTGGAGCATTTCTGGTGGTATGTTGCGCCGCGTGCCTACTGTAACATCACATAGGTGTCCTGCCTCTTCCGAGTTGTTATCGTAAGGCGGGCTATCCCTGCGATTGTTACGCGCTTCGCATGCATTTCGTCTGTCGAGGACACATGCATCTCCTCTGTGCCCGATCACCTGAAAACACGTCAGAAATTTGCTTTGGCGCAAGACGGCGACCACAGTATATATATAAAAAAAAAACAGTGAGGAATTCCACAGCAACGGCCGTTCTTGGTCTATCCGGGATAGCTAGTGCTGCATACAGTAAATGTCAAAGGGTGCTCGTGTGTGTTTACTGTTGATTTTCCTTGTGTGCGTATCTTTTATTTTGTTTCCTTTTATAAATGTCAAAGGCTTCTCAACTCCTGTCGATCTTGTGCGTTTTTTTACCTTGCGTTTCGCATAGGATGAAGTTGACGTATCTTTTCTGGCGCGGGACGATGTCGCAATGGGATTATCTCACCACAGCATCATCTCCAGCCATTTTAACAGCTGTTTGTTCTTCAGTATACGGAGTAGCAGTTATGAGAAATCAGAAATGCGCTAAATAATATCGCCTTTATTACCGCATGTATTAGAGATGCAAAACAGTACTCTAAAACAAATTTAGATGCCACTGAAACACTCGATCATTCACCTTTTAAAATTAGCATAATGTGTCCTAGCAGGCTGGGGAAATAGCGATAAGGAAGCTGAATATATTTAAAAATAAACAGGATCATAATGGTTTTTGTGCATCTCATGGCAAGACATGCACACAGCGGTAAAGCATATCACTGAAGTACTTTTATTCGAGTTGTAGCCCGAAGTTAGGGACTGAGCATTTTAGTCATCTCATAGTGTGCAATTTCGCAGCCATGTAGCATTTAACGAGATCATGTAAGTATATCATAATAATTATTCATTCGTGGAATACCATGATGCATATATGGGTCTGCCAAAGCCAACAGAAGGCTAGTAGGGCAGTTTTTAGCAACGTAAGACAAGTCTGAGCATACATGCCTGTCAGCTGACATAAAAAAAATAATGTAAAACTAAAGATTAAGCAGGAAAAAAGAAAGAGGAGAACAAGAGGGGAAAAAATCAAGCATACAAATTTAATCTAGCATAACTTGACTTGATTGAAAGAAAACTCTAGTTGGCACAGGTATTATTATGAACACCTACTATGAAATTTGCAAATATAAAATGTGGCACGTCTACTCACACGTGAAGCGATATGCCGGATCCTTTTATAGCTGTTGCCTTTCATACAGCGCAGGAAGGCGCCATTGGGATGCATGAAAGAGCAAGCACCTGTTTGCTATAAACTTGTTGTTTCAAGTGTCTGACCTCGAGGCGCTCGAAAACTGAAATTTGAAATCGAAACTCAAAGGGCGTCTGCTACGTCTGCTCGCAAACATGGTTTCCAATCGTTCTACATCATTTCTTTACGACCAAGAAGGTGCCTAAAAGATCATATAATGTGCTTGAAACTTGAAAACAATGTATATAAATTTCCTACAGTTGTGCTATCTGCAGCGGTTTTTAAAACTTTTGTTCGAACCTTTATTCATTTTTGACGCAGTGAGCAGAAACTGTGCTGGCCACAATGACAAATTTGATGATGGCGACGAACCAGTGGGAAGCTCGTTTCCCTGCCCAGCTTTCCCTCTAGAGCCTTTGTATTAACTGTATGGCTCACGTACCTCGGGCCCTTAGCAACGCTGTTGCTAGTTGCCCGAGTTTTCATAGCAACAGCGATGCCGTTGCTAATGGCCCGACTTGGCTAACCCTAAATTTTGATGTCACTTCCGCCACACTTTCTTCAGTGCGTTGGGAATGGCAAGGGCCTCTCCTAAGTTGTTTCCTGCCTCCATGGCTGCGGCAGTTCGGAAGCGCGGTGGTCCGTGCGGCGCGCCGCTCAAGCTTTCGCACATGTGTCTCCCGCTTTACCATCCATCGAGGCCAGCGATGGTGGCGGTAGCTCTCGCCCCTCATCGCAGCTGGTGCACAGCCTGTAGCATTCGCAATGCAGAAACAGTTGCCGCAGCTGAGGAGGTTACCATTGCGCTAGCGCTAGCCGACCATAATACCAAAGTCGTTATCAGTGATTTTCAGCAGGCTATTCGCAACTACGATGCTGGCCGTATCTCTTGCCAGGCGTTACACATTCTACGTTCTACAGCACTCTCTTCCACATCTCGCTTACTTCTTTGGGCTCCAGCCCACGAGTCGCTCAGCGCGCCCAGGCGCGCACTCTAGCTCGAGATCTCAGCTGCCGAGCCGAGAGTATGATCAGTCACCCTGCTTCCGATGACACTAATATTTCACGCGCTTGTCTACTCGCCACTTACATGGACATACTCCAGCACTACCGACTCCAAAGATGCACATATCCTCCCGCACACCGCGATCTAACAAGACGCGAGGCCGTCCAATGGCTCAAACTACAAACTAACAGCTTCCCACACCCCATCTTATACAGCAAGATCTTTCCGGAACATATAGCCACCATGTGTAAACACTGCTCAACTCCAGCCACTCTCATACACATGGCGTGGACTTGTACACACTACAACACAGACAACGCAAACACCCCAGAGGCGTGGGAGTCTTTTCTGAGTACTTCCGAGCCAGCAGACCAACACTGGCTTATCCAGCGCGCGGTGGAGGCCGCGGCATCCCAAGGGATTCCCGCCGACTTCCTCTAAGCCAGCGCAACTGGTCCTTTGACTGGTTCCCTGTTTTTAGGCGCAATAAAAGAGTTCACCACCACCACACGTTCGAACAGCAACAGACACGACCTCCCTGTAGTTTCTTCCTTGTTCCCAGCGCTGTGCTGGTGAAAATCGAGTGGGTACATCTCCCGGACGTGACCCGGCTTCGACAGTTCAGTTCAGTTCAGGCGTTCAGTCGTGTCCGACTCTTCGTGACCCTATGGACCATGTCACGCCACGCTTTCCGGTCTCTCACTATCTTCTTAACATCACATAGCTTCATCTGCAATGCCTCGAGAATGCCATCTAACCATCGCGTTCGCTGCTTACCCCTTCTCCGGCGACCCTCAACCTTTCCCAACATCAAATCTTTCTCCAGCGACTCCTCTCTTCTCATCAGATGACCAAAGTAGCTGAGCTTTAACTTTAGAATTTGACCCTCCAATGAGCAGTCAGGGTTTATGGTCGACAATATCGACTGATTTGATCTTCTGGCAGTCCAAGGAACTCTTAAGAGTCTTCGCCAGCACCACAATTAAAACGCATCAATTCTTCGGCGGTCAGCCTTTTTCACAGTCCAATTCTCGCATCCATACATCACAACTGGAAAAACCATAGCACGGGTTATACGGATCTTGGTTGGCAGACTAATGTCTCTGCTCTTTACTAGGCGGTCAAGGCTAACCATTGCTCTCTTTCCCAGAAGCAGGCGTCTCCTAATTTCATGGCTGCAGTCTCCTTCCGAGGTAACCTTGGCGCCCAAGAACAGAAAATCTGTCACAGCTTCCACTTCTTGTCCATTGATGCTCCAGGACTTGATAGGGCAAGACGCCATGATCTTCGTCTTTTTGATGTTCAGTTTAAGCCCAAACTTCTCACTCTCTTCTTGTACGCGCATCAGAAGTCTCTTGAGTTCCACTTCACTTTCTGCCATTAAAGTGGTATCATCCGCATATCTAAGGTTGTTGATACGTTTTCCAGCAATCTTCACTCCAGCTGAAGACTCGTCCAGACCGGCCTTTCTCATGATGCACTCTGCATATAGGTTAAATAGGCAGGGCGACAGTATGCAGCCTTGCCTCACCCCTTTCTCAATCGGAAACCAATCAGTAAGACCATGCCCAGTTCTGACTGTGGCCTCTTGCCCTTCATAAAGGTTCCTGAGGAGACAGATGAGGTGAATTGGAACTCCCATCTCTTGGAGAGCTTGCCACAATCTGCTGTGATCTACGCAGTCAAACGCTTTCGCATAATCAATAAAGCAGAAGTAAATGGGTTTCTGGAACTCTCTTGCTTTTTCCGGCTTCGACATGCCCTGCCAATAGGTGCTGTACTCGCCTGTTCAACAGAGAACGTTCCGGAGCATACATCAACCTACCGGAACATCGCCACGAACTTACGCAAAGCCGCCGCTTCAACGCCAAACATCACCAGTGCGAAGTTTCTACTCCTCATAATGAAGAAGAGCACGTTGATCTGCGTCAAGATCTCAGCAGACTTGGAGTCGACGCTGTGTTTGGTGCCATCGTCGCGCGACACCAGCGCAAAGTAGCTCTTCTGGACTGCGGCAGACTCCGAGGTCGTGGTGCGCTTGGCGACGTCGTGCAGCTAGTTAACAACCAAGACACCGTTCGACTCCACGATCTGGCGGCAAAGACCGCTTTTCCCATCTTGATGCAGCAGCGGCGTCTAGGTCACCCTGCCTCGGTGCCACAAGAGGAGTCTGTCGGCATGGACAGCTGACCAGAGACGACGTCGGAGTTAGCGGGAGGCACAAGACCATCGTTGCCCGCAGCCAGCCCATGGTGGCTGGTCGCACCGTCATCGTGAAAGCCACTTCTTGGAGCTGGCTCAACCCCTCCATCAAGCCACTATACCGGCGACTAATCCCGCGGGACGCGTACTATGCTATCAACATCTGGGCCCGGTCTTGCTAAAGCCGCGCAGGAAGGCCTCACGCGCCATGTCATGCAGTGTGGGCGCTCCGTGGTCGCCAGTGGGAATGAAAACGGCCACCGGGGCAGGTGAGTTGGGCAGCTTCAGAATGACCGCCCCATTATGGGCAGGCACTCGTTCGCATGAGCGGCGAGCGCTTGCCTAATCTTTATTGTGGTTGCAATGCGACCACTGCAGCGGGACGACAAACGTAAGCAGGGGTCGCATGTTATTTTGAAGGAACATGCGGCTAACCGTGAATACGCTGGCCGCACTGATGCCGGTTTTTGGACTGCTCTTTTTGACTGTATATAGCCAGCAAGAGAAAGATCCTGGGGCCGATTTTCTGGGCTTCAATGGAGGTTGACTGTGAAAGCTTTATCTGGATAACACTGTTCAGTTACAGCTGGCATTTTGTCCTATAAACATATTAATTACTCCTAAAAAGTTCCCTATTTTCATTGGAGGTTCACTAAACCCCTGTGTGTCTTTGGCTATCGTGGGGTTTGGTACAAATTAATTGGCATGCGCCCCTCATTGTTAAAGGAGAGGCAGTGTTGCTACGTCATCATTTCGTCCCTTTAAAACTCTTTTAGGCACGGTGGTCAGCGTTGCTGACCACCATTTAAATTTTTTTTGCAGAGCCACCTGCTGTTCATGAGAAAAATTAAATGCTAATATTTCTCTTTAGTGTTAGTAAGTAAGTAAGTAAGTGAGAAGTCCTGATCCCTTTTGACTCAGGGCAGGCGTTTGTCAACGCCACAGGGGAAATGGATAGTTAAAGGAAAAGAGCAGTACATCACACATTGCGTCACTGTGCACTGAAATATGTCTTTCGTTACACTATTGCACTTTAAAGGCACCGTCGGTCGAACGGCCTCATGAAGCCTCACGAATCCAATCCGGTAGCCACGTTCGGCCAAAAGCCAAGTCAAGTCACAGCGTCGCAAAATCAGCCAACACCAGTCGTTGTCGCTGCTGCCGGCGTGATTGCAGGGTCATTGTCCCCTGCTTTGTCCGTGGTGGCACAAAACGTTGGCACTGCGCTGTAGCCGCTGTTGTCGTGCTGTTCCCGCGTGGTTCAGAGCTGCTCTGGCAGGGCGGGACCCGTTTCATGTTTTCCTGCCAGTATTTCGGAGTGGCTGTTGCCGTTCCCAAAGCTGAATCCGTGCCTTCGTGGCTTCGGCGTGTGCTGCTCGGGCCTCTTCGGTCTCGCCTGACAGTGCTAAGCATTCGGCCAAGGTGCACGACTGTGGACCAGCAGGAAGAGCTGGACACTGTTGCAAGATGTGTTGGAGGGTCTCTTCCGGTGCTCCGCACAGTCGACACCTTGGATCCACGCCGAATAGCTCGTGCCGGCGTTGATTTGTGAGCAGGGCGCCCGTGCGGGCCTGAAATAGAAGGGCGCTGCCTCTGTCACCTCGGTAATATGATGGTGGGGATGGTTCGAGTTTATGCTGGCAGTATAATTCCAGGCTTTGTTTTTTTCCTGCTTCAGTGCGCCATACCGTAGTTTCGGCGTCTCTAATTTCTTTAAAGACCGCCTTGCGCCACTCTGTCTCTGACTTGGTGTCGTGTTTTGAGTTCCTGTTGTATTTATTGTTTAGGGACGTGTATTTTTGAATCCAATCCGTCTTGATGTTTTTGTACCTTAGATGTAGGTACATTCTGCGACTGTAGTTTGTGTTTGCCATGAATTCAAGTCGACCAGCGTATTGTAGTTTGGATTTCGCCTCCCTTGCCTCGTATGAGGACCAGCTCATTTCACCGCTCACTGCCGCGGTTGCAGTTGCCAAGCTGCCCCCAAGCAGCCAGCGACCTAGCTCATTTTGGTGCCGCTCCAGGCATTTTGTCGTTTCTCTGGAGTGGGCCAGCACGTCGTCTGCGTACGTTGTCGCTGGTACTGCGATTGCCTTCCACAGCGTACGTCCAACAGTGTAGGGGTTGTATGAGTGTCGGGCCAGGTGCCAGACACGGCCTTTGAGGCGATTTGATTTTTTTACTAGATCGTTTTGATGTTGGTCCAGGAATTTTGGTCGGTCGCTGAGGGTGACGCCGAGGTATTTGTATTCTGATGTTTTTTTGATGGGGTTCTCTTGAAGGGTGAATCCTTCACTGGTGTCATTCGTGTTTATGCCCATCCAGTGAGTTTTTTCAGTGTTGAATCTGAACTGGTCGTTTCGTGCTACTCGGGAGCAGATGTCTAAGAGTTGTTGGAGATCAGCCGCTGATTCTGCCAGTAGGACGATATCATCGGCGAAAGCGAGACAGGAAATTTTGGTATATTCTGACTGCTTGTCCGTCGTTATCGTGTGGATTCGCAGCCCTGGTCCCTCTTTGTCTAATGTTTGTAGGAGCTCTGTGATGTAGATATTAAATAGTGTTGGGGACAGTGGGCATCCTTGTTTTAATCCTATCTTTTGTTGGACTCCATTTGATCTGAGCTCCTGGAGTGTGTACACTGCTGTGCATTGTGAGTATAGGTTCTTGAGCAGGTCGATACTTTTTTCTTCTAGTCCTATGTCCCGCAGTTTCTGCCAGAGCCTCGAGAGGGTGACGCCGTCATATGCTTTTTCCATGTTGTGGGGTTTAAAGGTGGGCGGTCTTCCGCCCCGCTCCTACTCCGCAGGTGCAGCGTCCTCGCTGGCGACCCGCGGAGGGAACAAAGGGGACAAAGGACGGGGACGACACATAGTTAATACTCGAATGCTATTTATTGCACTTGCGAATAATACAGAGCATGCCGGCTAGCTATACATCAACAAGGTTTTCCTTGGAAGGGCAAGGCTACGTAAGAAGGGCTTTTGACTCACCGGCTGGGGAATGGGGGTGCGATTTCGGCGGCGGACATTTGAACGCGCCGTGAATATGGCGGCCGGGATCTCCCGTGCGCGCCGCATTCTTCGGACGAAGCCGTACCACGGCGTTTGCCGCGGGAGGCGGCGAGAGCGTGCGGTATTTACCGGTCGCTTCGCCGTTGGGAACCAGAAGATGGGCGGTCGTGCACGACGGGTCCTCCCGTGTGCGCAGCGTACTCCGTGCCCGCTATCCCCCGGCAATTGCCGGGAG
Source organism: Amblyomma maculatum (assembly GCF_055883805.1). Classification (NCBI taxonomy): domain Eukaryota; kingdom Metazoa; phylum Arthropoda; class Arachnida; order Ixodida; family Ixodidae; genus Amblyomma; species Amblyomma maculatum. The sequence goes on from NC_139344.1 coordinate 238,820,608, forward strand.
AGGCGGCGGGAGACGACCGCTCTCGCTGCCGGCTGGATCCAGAAGCTTTCTCGTCTTCTCGCGGGAACCCGCGTAGACCTCTTGGCGGCGCACCCCTCGCTGGTCTCCTTCCCCCAAGGGGAGGTATTTACCTCCTCTCCCAGCCGGCGCTGCCAAGAGGTCTACGCGGGTTCCCGCGAGAAGACGAGAAAGCTTCTGGATCCAGCCGGCAGCGAGAGCGGTCGTCTCCCGCCGCCTCTCCCGGCAATTGCCGGGGGATAGCGGGCACGGAGTACGCTGCGCACACGGGAGGACCCGTCGTGCACGACCGCCCATCTTCTGGTTCCCAACGGCGAAGCGACCGGTAAATACCGCACGCTCTCGCCGCCTCCCGCGGCAAACGCCGTGGTACGGCTTCGTCCGAAGAATGCGGCGCGCACGGGAGATCCCGGCCGCCATATTCACGGCGCGTTCAAATGTCCGCCGCCGAAATCGCACCCCCATTCCCCAGCCGGTGAGTCAAAAGCCCTTCTTACGTAGCCTTGCCCTTCCAAGGAAAACCTTGTTGATGTATAGCTAGCCGGCAGGCTCTGTATTATTTGCAAGTGCAATAAATAGCATTCGAGTATTAACTATGTGTCGTCCCCGTCCTTCGTCCCCTTTGTTCCCTCCGCGGGTCGCCAGCGAGGACGCTGCACCTGCGGAGTAGGAGCGGGGCGGAAGACCGCCCCCCTTTAAACCCCACAATGTCTAGGAAAGCTAGATATAACATAGATTTTGCTTTGTTTTTCATTTCTAGAGCCTGGGTGAGCGTGAATATATGGTCGCTCGTCCTACGGTTTCGTCTGAAACCGTTTTGAGATTCTGTGAATATGTTATTTGTTTCACAGAAGTTTTGTAGCCGATAGTTGAGGATTGAGCTGAACAGTTTCTGGACATTGCTCAACACAGATATTGGCCGGTAGGCATCTATCTTCTCGATAGGTTTTCCTTTGCCTTTGTGTATAAGGGTTACTTTTGCTTCTTTCCAGGCAGGTGGAATTTGATTCGATTCGAGGATTTTGTTGAAGTAGTGTTGTAGTCCTTCTCTTGCATTTTTCTTTAGTGCTTTTAGGAATTCGTTGGGGATGTCATCTGTACCTGTTGCCTTTTGGTTTTTAAGGTTACTAATGCATTTTTTTAGCTCTCTTGTGGATATTGGGCTTAGCAGACTATGTTCCCTTTGTGTCCTCTTCTTTATAGCAGGAGTTGCATTTGATTCCTCTGGAGTTTTGCTTTCTGCGTTGTCTTGGAGAGCTGTGAAGTGCCACGTTAGGTAGGCTTCTTTCTCTTCTTTGGTATTTAGGACAAGTCCAGAGGTGGTGTTTATGGTAGCTGTTTTAGCAGGAGACTCCTTTGGTTGCAGGGAGTCAATGTATAGCCAAAACCTTTGACTGAAATGTTTACGTTCTTTTATTACATAGATTCCTTGTTGTTTGAAGGTGGTATCTATCTTTTTAGCTACCAAATGTTTCACTATTTGCTTCTGACTTAGGTAAGCTTGTCATGCTTCAGCTTTTGCTGTTCCATCCTTTTCACTTGTTTGTCGGTGTAGTTTGGATAGCTTTCTGCGTTTGACTATTTCTGCCTTGACTTCCTTGTCAAACCATGGTGTTGGTCGTGTTCGAGTTATCCCTTTCGTCTTACCAAGGGTTGTTTCTGCCACTTGCAGGCATTGTTCTATGAATTCCTCATAGGTTTCGGTGTTTCCTATTTTTTCTTCGAGTTGTGTTGCGAACGCTTCAAGTTTGTCTTGGTCTCTCGTCTTCCAATGTTTGGCTGTGCTTTTTAATGCTTTGTTGTTTTTTGTGCGGGGTTTGCCAATATTTAGAATTATTTCAATTCTATTGTGGTCACTGCCACAGCTTTCAGCCTTGTTTTCATCTATTTTCATTGAAATTATTTGGATGTGCTGGTTGGTGGTCTCGTTGCTGTAGAGAACATGGTCGATGGCTGATTTTTGAGTGTGGCGTGTCCATGTGTATGTGCCCTGGCAGAAAGGGTCTAGGTTTGCTATTGAGAGGTGACATTCTTCTGCTAGTCTGCGGAAGCCCGTTGCTTCTTTTTCTCTGCCTTCAAGCTCCATTATATGGCATTTAAAGTCACCTAGAAGCAAGATTGGGTGTCCACTGTATTTTTGCTGGATGTCCTTAGTGATGCATTCATATATTCGTTTATTCCACTCTTTATCTTCTGATGCTGTGGCCATGTATACTACACAGATATATATTCTGCATTTCTCTATTTCTAGTTTGACCCACAGGTGTTCTTGACAGGAGTCTTGATCTTCGCCGATGCTAATTCTCTGGGTTGTTTGCGTTAAAAATCCGACTCCTCCTCCACGTTTGGTGCCCCCCATTCTATTGCGGCCATGCCACTCTACTCCTTTGTGTACTTGAGGCTCTTCGTCATCTCTAAGGTGGGTTTCTGTTAGTGCATATAAATCAATTTTCTGTTGATTAATTTGTTGCTGGACTTCTTCCCATTTCAGTTTGCTGCCACTTTGCATGTTTAGTAGGCAGATGGTTAGGTTTCTCTGTTTGGCTCCTGCTTTCTTTTTGCGTTTTCTTATTGGAGGTGGGAAGAATTGTTCAAGTTTCTTTATGCATTTTGATTCTTGTGTGTTAACGTGGCTAATTTGCTCCTCTTCTGTATGGTTTGCAGACTCGGCTATGCTCGGCCAAGAAATGCTATCATCATACTTAGTTGCTCTTTGACTTTGTTCTGTTCTTTTTTCTTCCAGTTTCTTTTGCTGCGATGCTAATGTTGTAGTTTTTTGCTGTTTAGCTTCTAAAGGGGTTTTGCTTGTTGGGTTTGGTTCGTTCTGATCTCTTGTGTTAGGTAGGGGGCTGTTACCACTTCTTTGGCGTTCTTTATCGGTAGTTTGTGGGTTTGCTTTGCCTTGGGTATTTTTTACCAGTGGCGTCTTGTGCGGCCTATCTGGTTGAGTGCAGTCGACATGGCTTTCAGCAGTGTCCTCACTGCTTGCTGGTCTGCCCCCGTAGGGTGTCTTCGGTTTTGTGTCGTGGATGTGTGCTGGCGGTTTTCCTGCCCTAAAAAAGGGGTGATTTGTTCGGCCAGCTGGGTGCTCACCTGTTCTCTAGCCGAGTCTGTGTAGTGTATGTCATTGTAGCTTTTCTTTGAGAGGTGTACCGTTGTGGCTACAAACTTTACATTGGGTCCTAGCGAAGCACATATGGTGCTGATTCGGTGGTTCCATTTTTTGCAGGCTTCTTCCACCTGTTGGCCACGTGAATTTGGCTCCGGTATGGCACTGATGATATACTGATGTTGTGGTGCGTTTGTGCTCCAAGATGTCAGTGTCTGTTTGAGGAGCTCTACTGACCCTTCAGCTTCTGTGTCTCCTATAGCGTCGACTACACCTACGTGGATTACAAGTTGTAGTCCTGTGTTTGTGGAGCCTGCTCTCGATATTTCTCCTTCCGCTCGGAGAAGTGTTTCTTTCAAGGTTGCTCCTGACTTGGTGGTGATGCGGAGCCTTCGGTCATTGACTTTTTCGAATAGGTGTGCTTTCATACGGTGCGCGTTTGAGTCACCGAGTACCACTGTCAGTCGACGCTGTTGAGGTGGGCTGTAGCTGGTTTGCTGTACCGACTGGGCACTGGTCGTTTGTTTTGGCCTTTGATTTCCATGGGGTGCTGGTGAGCCGCTTTCATTTTGCTTCTTTTTGTTCTTTTTGCTGCTCACTTTTATCCACGGTCCTCCACTTTCTTCCAGTTCATTTTGTTCAGTGTTTTCTTTACTTTGACTGGGAGGCAGGTCTTGGTTGGCAAGTGGCGTGTTGTTTTCTAGGTCTTCATCTGTTGAATGGTTCTCCACTGCTGTGGTGGTTTTTATTTTTTCGATTTTTTCGATCCTCTCCCGAAGAGCAGTCACCTCGGTTGACAGTTGTTCCCGCATTTCGCGTTCGGATTTTAGTTCCTGCTGTAATTTTCGTCTTTCTGTTTTGCTTTCCAATTCTGATTTCTGCCATTGCGTCCTGAGTGTCTCTATGTCGAGGCCGATTTCGGCACTCAGTTTTCTTTCCTGGTGCGCGATTATCGCTTGTAGCGCTGATATTTTTGTGCAAAATTTGCAAACGAAGGCCTTACCGTGGGCTTCTTCTAAGGAGGAGAATGGTGAGTCATCCAGATAGTACCACATGTCACAGCTGCCGCATTGAACCATCGAGTCTTCTTCCGGCGTTGGCTTTTTTTGACGTACCGTTCCGGGGTCTGCCCATGTTGGTCCGTTGCCGTTGGTCCGTTAGGAGGGGCCAGGGATTGCTTGTGCTCTTTTGAAATAAAGTTGGTGTTGTCGGCTACTTGGCTTTCCTAGTGCACTTCCTCGCCTCTCTTTTTCTGTTTACAGTAAAAACTTAGTCACGATAACTAAAAAATGCATTTTCACTGTTTAAAGCGATCGCAGATCATACCGCACCGATTCAAACGAGCAACATGACAGTGTTCTTTGAGCACCCGCCAGATGGCGCGAGGTGTCTTTAAGGACGTTAGTGTTGCGAAAAACGCGCCTTTGTACCCGCCATATCAATTCCCGCGATGGGACCCCAAAATGTTTTACAAGCTCAAAGGTAAGGTACTTTATATAGAACCTTTTTTTAGTGCAGTATGTAGTGCATGAACATATGTTTATTTTGCGAGGCAAACATATACTTCGCAGCAGTTAGGTGTTACGTGGCAATGTTTTTTTCCGATGGTCAGCTACACTGACCACCATGCATGAATGGAGTTATAGGCAGGACTCTATATACTATCATCCAAATTCAACACGAATGTAAATTTTGCCTTCAAACCTGCCTTTCAGATGTTGAATATGAGGATATTCCATCCGATGATCACAGCTTCGCTGGAGGCGACACCTCAAGCGAAAGCGACTATGACGCGGAAGAAGAAATCAGAGATAACGTCCCAGATGATGAAGCTGTAACGCTAAACGACATCCAAAGCGATAGCGATGCATCTGACACCGAAACAGAAGAAGCTCCTGTAACAACTCACAAGGTTCCCGTGTGGAGTACTAAGTATCGAATGTCTCCCCCTCTGTTATTTTCATCCGACAGTGGAGTGCCAGATGATATTCTCGCTATCAACAATGTCACCGCATTTAGTATTTTCGACCTATTGTAGACGCCTGAGTGGACTGCAGATGTTGTGTTCCAAACATCTGTATGCACAACAAGAAAGCAAGCCTTACACACCTACAACGAACAAGGAAATGCGAGCATTCCTGGGTCTCAATTTGTTGATGGGGCTGAAAAGGAGTCCGAGCTACCGTTATTATGGTGCAGTGCACCTGACATGAACGATCCATTCATTTCCGAAGTCATGACCGTGAATCGTTTCAGCTGGCTCCTTTCCCACTTCCTCCTAAATGATAACGCGCTGCAACCAGAGAGAGGCAATGCCAACTTTGACAAGTTGTACAAAGTGCGCCCACTTTTGTCGAAAGTTTCGAGAACATTTGCCAAACACGACGAGCCCACAGAATGCTTGGCCATTGATGTGTCCATGATAAAATTCAAAGGAAGAAGTTCCTTGAAGCAGTACATGCCTAAAAAGCCGATAAAACGCTGCTACAAAGTTTGGATGCTATGCGCCAGCAATGGCTACAATCTCAAATTTGAGGTTTACACTGGAAGGTCTAACGAGGGTGCCCAGAAAGAGCTAGGTGCGCGTGTTGTGAAGACGCTCTGTGATGACTTGGCCGGGAAGCAGCACCGCGTATTTTTCGACAACTATTTTACTAGTTGCAACCTGCTGAGTGATCTCTTAGAAGCCGGGATATACGCTTGTGGCACCGTGAATGCTTACAGGAAGCACCTGCCAAAGCTAACTCCAGACAAATCAATGAAGAGGGGAGAAACTGCTTATTCAGTCAGCGACAATAACCTATGTTGCATGAAGTGGAAATACAAGCGGACTGTTCACTTGTTGTCAAATTTCCACAACCCCTCTGAAGAAGTGCAAGTATAGGAAAGAGAAAGATGGGACAATCACTAAGGTCAACTGCCCTGGTACTTTCAAGATTATAATAAAAATATGAACTTTGTGGACAAATTTGATCAGATGAAAGGGCAGTATGCACTGGATCGGAAATCACGCAAGTGGTGGCACAGGATCTTTTTTCACATTCTTGACTGTTGTGTTGTGAACGCACATATAATTTTTCGCGAACACGATGAGTCGGAAAAGATGTCACTGAAAGACTTTCGGAGGAGCATGGCCTCACACATGACTGCTGAAGCCCACATGGACCCGAAAGCGAAGCGGAAGTCATCCGACAACCAACTTGTTGAAATAAAGAGGTCGAAACCATTTGTGGAGTTGGCTATCCGTACAGCAGAATCTAGGCACCAGCCGACAAGGTGCTCACAGCGCAGATGTGCAAAATGCAGCACGAAGGCACAACCATCGAGAACAATTTGGATGTGCCAAACATGCAATGTGCCCTTGTGCCTCCGCAAGGGAAAGAACTGCTTTGCGGAATACCACAAAAAGTGATTTTGCAAGTGCAAAGTGAAAAGCGTGCCGCTATTTCAGAGCTGAACAGTGTGATGAAGCTGTGCCACAAAAAGACCCTTCCAGCATGGTGCTCAGCAGCACTGACCACCTCATATGTTTCAAAGACCAATAAGTAATTTTTTTCTACTTGCTGCAATATTGTTTTTGTGATCATTTTTTACCATCTGTGCAATAAAATCGAAAATTTATTGAAAAATAAACTTCTGTGCTGTTCAAAGAGTTATAAAACGCGGATTGTACCCTTACAACTATAGTATTTCGATAAAGTGGCCGGCCCAGCAGTTTCCTTTAATGTGATGTGGACTTGCAGAAAGCTGTAATAAACCTCAGAGCACCAGATGCTTGTAGATTTATTTCCTTGTTGCCAACCTTCTTACCTGAAAATCTGCAATCGTTCACAAGAATTTTTTCAATCTATTTTCGAAGCTTATGTGCCTTTTACACCACATCAGTGATGCCTGCTACGTTTGCAATTCCCGCTGAAGAAAATGGTAGGGACATTTCGTGCCGAAAAAATAATAGCGTTTAAAACAATAAAGGACATTAAATGCGAATTGCGGGGCACTTAGGAGATGCTCACTATAATTAATTTTGTTCTACATTCACGCTGTTGAATGTTTTACTAAAGCACAATGTAGCTGATTTTAAAACGCAGCTCTTATGCGCCCGTTCGTCGCTTGAGACGCGTCATACTGTTGCCGGAGTAAAGGAGCGAAAAGAGTCGCCAACCACGAGCGATGACAGAGTGACGAGCCAAATATAATTTCTCAGAAGAAGCGAAAGAAGCGCCACAAGCTCTGTGTCGCTCTCTCGTTGCTGTATTTTCCCTTCATCTGAAAAATCCTTTTTGGTTTGTGAGAAAATAAATTTTTGAGGCACTTATGAACCCGTAAGAGCGATAATACGAAAACATTTGGGGCTATAGTTCTACTGTAGTGTTTATTTCGCGGAATCCCGCCGATGACACAGGACAAACGCTGAGGTAAAGAGAGGTAAAACTTTTTGAAGGAAAGAGGGATGGGAAATGTAGAAGTGACGAGCAGGCTGACCGGCTTCCTTAGTCCAGGGCTCCACTAGTTTTCGCTGCTTCACAGACCAGGCGGACGATCCGTAGCTGGACGTCCAAGGCCTCTCTGGACAGTGCCGACTTCTCCTGCTCGTATGTGTGTTCTGTGTGAGGAAACTTCTGTGTCCTTTTTGTACACCTCCAGGATAGCTTGAATAGAGTGGGACAGACGCCACGCCAGAGGCAAACAGAGATGTAGTGGGTGGCGTGTGTATTACTCCAGACGTATAAGTATGATAAGTATTATATGTATTAGTTGGGATGAGGCGCCAATCAATCGCATCTGTCGTAAGTTTCTAGTGTTAAGGTCTGTGTGTCTCTCCGGCCTCAGATGTTCCAAACAATCTCCAGCAATCTCCATATACGCCGGGTCAATTAATGGAGTATTCGTGGTACTGTTAGTCCATCCGGCTAATTCTAGGCCATGAGCCTCACTTCCCTCGAGACCTTCATGCCCAGGAGTCCATAAGGCATAACGATCTTACTTCTATTCGGCGGAGTTGACAAGAGCTGGCATACTCTCACTGGCACTCTACCTTGTGAGAGATAGCTACAAGCTGCCTGGGAGTCAGTGACTATATGGTTGGTGAGATCCCTGTCTTCCTGTTATATGTGATAGCTGGGGTCACTGCTGTGGTGTCTGCTTCCTGTGAGTGATTCGCACAATTTGAGGCTTCAGGTTTGAGCTGTGAGTTCACAACTATCACTGCGAACCTGTCTGGCTCGGGGTAAGCCGATATGTCCATATATAGGACGCGTGGGTCTCTGTTACAACTTCTTACTCTGCGCTTTTACCCTTATCTGTCTTCTTCCTTAATGTCTGGAGTGATGCATATGGCATCGTATGGGTGCCACTGATATGCTGTCACGGACGTGCAGTTGTAGGGACGCTTGACCTTGGATGGCCTGAAGGTATTCTTGCAAGCTTCCAGAGCAACGTCCTATACCTCCTTTGTCACCAGGAGGCATTGTTTCTGGCTGGTGAATGTAATACCTCCCTGAGGTAATTGGTTCACAGGAAAGGAAAGGCACAGTATCTGTCACACTTAATCTGTGGACACCTGAACTGCGCTGTAAGTGAAGAGAGGAGGATGGGAGTGAAAGCGGAAATAGAGAAAAGAGTGCCATGGTGACTCCGGAGTAATTTCGACCATCTAGGGATCTTTAACGTGCACTGATATCGCACAGCACACGGACGGCATTTCGCTTCGCCTCCATTTAAACGCAGCCGCCGGCGGTCGGGATCGAGCCCGGGTACTCCGGCACACTAGTCGGGCATCTTACCTCTGCACCACCGCGGCGGGGCGCTTCCCTGAGCTCCTAAATGTATTATGATTTCCTAGACTTAGGGCCTTCTCTGTAGATGTCAGTTTGAAAAGTCTGAAAACTGTTTTAAATGCTCTCCTGAGGAGGGTGTCTATTGTCTTTAGTTCCGCAATGTTGAGGTAATGGTATGGTAGGTTGTAGGTAAGGCGACTCAGCGCTATAGTTCATTCACTAAGCGGACAGTGTTTACCTCTCTCATGCCCGTCTTGTTGCATGTTATCGTTGGCTAATCATCCCTGCAACTGTTTGGATGGCAGTCCGGTTAGTTTGGATGGCATGCCCACACGATGGTTTGAATGGATCCACATTCGCAAGACTGGAATCTTCTTCACCTATGGTATTCCATGGCCTGCCAAGTAGAGGTCAACTTCTCCAGATGAAATATGTCTTTTGCACTTGATCTGTACAACTGCTGACTTCTCCGGAGGCATTCGATAAAACAAAAAGCCCGGAGGGGCATAGTTGTATCGCAAGACCTCAAATAGCTGAGCTCATTTTGTCCCGTGGTGGTGACAAAGTCGATGACACAAATGAAGAGTCGGTGATTGCACTGAAGAAACTCTTTATTGGGATGACTTGCGCCCGCAAAAGAACTAAGCAACTCGGCGGCGGCGATAGCAACAAACGTGCTCTTAGATCGTCGAACAAAGAATGCCCGTCGCACTCGTCAACGCTCAATTTAAAGGCTGCTCAGAACAATCTAGATAACGTTGCAACTGCTACAAGCACAAGCTGGAACATAGTAGAAAGACACACGAGTGGCCGGAATCTTCGAGACAAATCTCGGTGCATCTTGCGCTACAACGAAACTGATAAAGGTGCGACTCGCGACATCGAGCATTAACAAAGATAACGGAACTGATACGCGATCCAGAATCAGAGTGATAAGGCCGCATGCCGGCGGCTGTTAAAAAACAACAAATACACTTTTGAAGGTTTCGCGGCAATATTTTGAATTAGTAAGTATATCGTAATCATCTTATATATTTTTTTTTTTTTGCAGAAACATTCAGGGTGCATACTTTTTTTTTTTTCTGAGAATTGGGCTGAAATTAAAAATTAAATTAAATTGGTTCACAGGAAGGGAAAGTGTACAGCATACGTCGATTTCTAGATATTAAACCGTTTCTCAGTTTCTTTTCATGACTTGGTTCTTTGTTTAAGTGCTTTGGTTTATCACCAACCCGTTAGGGCGCTACGGAAATGCGAACAATTAAATCCAAGCTAGAGAAGAACTACAACGGGCGTCACGTATATATCTCATTGTGGGCTCCCATTAAAGACTCGCTCCGTAAAATATGCAGTGACGCCCAGAAAGAGATGACGACTAGAAAATGACGATGATGAGAAAGGAAGATAACGAAGGGACAGCTCGTACTGGGGAACTAACAAGCGGACTGAGCTGGCTACCAACCTTAGAGCAATAAAACCTGGCTCGTAACAATATATACACTGTGAAGCATAACGACTCGAAGCGATACATGGAATATGGAAAGGCGTAATGCAGAGATCCGGATTAATTATTCAACATGCGCTGACATTGCAAAGACCATGGGTGTTGTATTTCTCCCTCCTCGAAACACGACTGCCTCGACCTTGGCATCAACAGCCGAGCGCCAAAGAAACTGAGCCACCAAGTCATGTGTCTTCAGTTAACGACGCCAAAGTACACACACCTTTGAAAATCAAATCGCAGCTTGTTCTGCAGCAGAAAAATACAACTAAGTTGTGAGCAAGATTCTCATCTCGGTTTTTCCTCATACTGATTCAGAAGCGTCTTTTATTATCGTTCAGATTTGATTTTTTTTCTGGCTGCTCAGCTTCTCAGTCGTGTGCATCAAAGTAGCTTGAGCACGTATACGCTGCTTCAGGGTGGTGTCAGAGTCAAAACTACTATTAGCGTATTCTAGCAAGCACGCGTTTTGCGAGAATCCGTTGGATTGGATAGTTAAATCCGGTATTAGGACCATTTCTCCTATTTAGATTTTGTCACTAAAATTGGCTGCCTTTCGTACTAATCCGCACTTGTAAGCTACTAAAGAAACTTTAAGCGCTCACAAGTTTTCTTTGTGTCACATATGTTAGCATGCGGCACATCCGGTGCGTATTACTTGGTCGACTGCGCGCGAATACAAGCTCACTGACCAACAATCACCCCTTAGGCCTCTGAGCGCTCCATGTGATCGCAAACTATAAGTACCTCCGCATGCAGTGGCGTTGGCGATCGGCCTGTCGGCAGCCTACCTGCGCTGCAGGCGTGAGCTTAAGGTGTGGCTGTACGCGCGGGGCCTTTGCCGCTCGCTGCAGTGCGTCAAGGAAGACCAGCTGGATGAGGCCAAGCTGTTCGACGTGTTCCTCTTGTTCAGCAGCCGGCCAGCCGCGACACTGGCACGCGCCGCTGCTGTCGGGCGTCGAGGCGCTCGGCTTCTCGGTGTGCACCTACGAGCGCAGCTTCAAGGGCGGCTTCCTGCTGCAGGACATCATCCGCGATGCCGTGGCCTGCTCCAGGCGCACGCTGCTCCTGTGCGATCACTTTCATTCCACTACATTCTATGAGCGCAGTTAACGTTGCGGAAGAAACAAAGCAGTACCACCGTTATCACCCGCAAATGGTTCTCAGCTGAAGCATCAGGGAGATTTAAAATAGGGGACCCTGTCGCTTAGGGGAATGGGGTAATATAGCAGGGAAACAATGCGCACGCTGAGAATGATTTTCTAACCCACTGCCCTTTTCTTGCACCACTCTGCGCGTGCGCATTGTCGCCTGCAATTAACTTATTCCCCTAACCGATAGGGTCCAACTATTCTAAAACTCCTCATTAAAACTGTGTTTGCATACATGAGCAGAAAGCGGGCTCTTCGGTTCCCTTTCGAGTTTCTCGGTGTGATCGATGTGTCAGGGGAGCAGTAACGATGCCAACCAGCGATTGTACCATCTGTTTGCAGTTCCAGTGACTCCATGCTTATTAAGTGCTTAACCGTTAGGGTGCCCGATTGAACCGAAGTACCCGTGTTCGAATCCGGACTGCGCAGCCGCGTTTCGATGGAGACGAAACGCAACAGGCGGCCGTGTACTGTGTGACATGAGTGAGAGCTAAAAAAAGAAAAGAAAAACAAAAACGGATGATGGATAGTTAATCCGGAACCCTCCAATGCATGTGTCCCTCAAAGTCTGTGTCGCTGCGGGTCGCTGAACTCTATATAGCACATATTAAGTGCTGTCACGATTACGGTCCGTGTATTAAGGCTCCAGATCCACACGATGTTAATTATATCTTGAAAAAAAAAAATAGCTCAAATCACTGGTATTATAGGCCGTCTAAAATACATACTTCCCACAAAAACTAAGATGCTGGTATACAATTCAATATTCAACTCTCATTTAAACTATTGCCAGTTAGTGTGGGGCACTACAACATTCACTAACCTTGAACGTATTCATTTAATGCAAAAAAGATACCTCCGAAATGCATATAATTTACCGTTCCGACATCCAAGTGCAGCTCTCTTTTGTCATTCCAGAGTTATTAAAGCGCATAATCTTTATAAATATCGCCTCAGTGTTACTTTTAAAACAGAAATCAGGAATAATGTAACAAATCTTAAGAATTTAGCGGAACTAAGGAAAAAAGAATCAGTCTATCCAACAAGACGTGGCGAAGAATGGACAGTGCCAACACCTCGATTAAATCTTGATAGGGAATGCCTTCAGTACACTCTTCCATCTCTTCTAAATAGGTATATCCACATTAACCTCGATTTGTTTTCTTTTCCACGTCGTGAACTACATAATTTGTTTTTGAATAACATGGTTTAAGTTTCATTATGTATACATATTGCTGTTTCGTGTATTCTCTGGTGTTTCTTGATGAGCTTGTTTTTAAAACTGTATAAACTTTTGTGTTGCCTCCCTGCCAATAATTAGGATTGTAGACTCGTCAAGCTGCCCAAGGGCAGCTTTTTTCTACGATTCCTCCATCTGTAGTTTTAGATGGGAAAATAAACTTTGACTTTGAGGTGAACGAAAGATGAATTTATACAATATTTACAGTCATGGTACAGGGCACAGCAATACCGGCACGGGGGCCGAGAGTTACTGGTTTCACGCGACTGTCTTCGCACAACGACGGCCAGAAAGACTCTGCCACGTCCGCTCCAGGCGCACAGCACTGCACGCGTCGACTCTCTCGACGGTCTCGGCGGGTCTCCCCGACCACCGGCCGAGCGCCTTCTTTTATGAGGGGCAGAAAGCCGTTGGTCTTCAAACTGTCCAATCCGGACGCTATCGTTAGCCACGGTCCAAGATTCCCAATAACTAGCGCACTGGGTTCCCGCCGTGGTGCGAGGAGGCAGGAGAGGAGGGCGCGTATCCATGGCTGTCGTCGAGGCGTCTGAATGTCTGGCATCTGCACGGACAAGCCCAGACATGCCAGGCGCTGAAGATTCTTCTGCCGATGCCATGCGGAGCAGCACCAGGCTTGTAAGCGGGCGTCAGGCGCTCGCCCGCTCGACTGCAGGAGGCACGGTCACAACAGTGCTTCCACTTCTCATGTTACGTTGAACTTTCTCCCAGCACATTTGCTTTCTGTACACAAATGTGTGAGATGGTGCGCGCAAGCCACATCTACTTTGGGGCAGGAATTATGTGAAGAGTGAACGGTGTCGCGGGGAGTTCCGACTGGCATGTGCTCTGGAGTATAGGTGCGGCACCCACTTCGTGCAGGACCACCAGGCGGTTAACGTGGTCGGGCTTGTAGACGAAGTGGCCCCTGGCTACGAGGATCTCCGCGCTTACCTTCGAGCCGCAAACTACATTCGCTGGAGCGAGCACAACTTCTGGGACAAACTTTTGTACTCCATGCCCAAAAAGGACGCGAAGAGAATGCTCATCACAGATCGGACACAAGAGTATCCCATGACACATATCAGCCAAGCTGGATAGCAATAAAACGACTGTCCATTATACAGGCTAAGCCCCACGTGCGCAAAATTTCGCGCGAAGGGTTTTACTCGTGTCGCTTTGCCTCCGCGCTCGGTTCTGGCTTTGCCAAACATGCTTTGCCAAACATCACTGCCACATCGGAGCAACTATTTGAGACCTATGACCTCTTTCCCAAGCATTTCAACCCAAAGAGCCGAGCACCAGGCCGAGGGAAAGCTTGTACCCATTGAAAAACCGGTGGGTACCCGGCGGCCCGAGGGATCTAATTTGTCAAGCTGCCTTGGCACATTTATTATTTTATTTTTCGAGAGTTTGGCTGAACGTTGAATATTAAAGAGCTCTGATGGGTTCGCTTTCATTGCATTTTAATCAGCAATAGAGGTATTTGTAGCTTTAGTCACAGATTACGAGCGGCAGAGAGCATAAAGATCCCTGCTTGTATTTCCTGTGTTCTGTTGCGATCAAGGTGTCTTATTCCTTGCAACTTATTCTCTTTGCACTAAATATGCGATTGATGTCCGCAAATGCGTGTCCTGAAGAGTACTTTGACTAATAAGTAAACGATCGATTCCGCTATGTGTGCTGGCATAAATGATCGTACCAAATATCACGCCTGAAATTCAAATAAATGCCTACAAAATCGTTAACGTTGTTTTTAAGACACACGTTGCATATCAATTTAAAGCTGTGCACGCAACTATGGGGGCAAAAACAAGGAAACGAGAGAAAGAATATTGTATTCACACTGCGTGAACTCTTGTCCTACTTCGCATTTATAGCTCACAGGAGCCTTCTCTTTGCATCTCTATCCTCCGACCCTTTGCATACAGTGACTGCGGCACAAGCATGTCGATAAAATACAGCTGTTGCTTGATGGCGATTTAGTTTCCCGTATTTCCTGAGCTCCACCACCGGCTGCGTGTTGTATACCACTTTTGCTCACGACTGTGCATGAACACTGAGCAAACGGAACATGAGTGTCTTGTTGGGACCGGCAAACTTCTTACTATAGTAACTAAACTAACACCAATGTCGTTAGCGGCATGCTTTCTACTCCTCCGCACTTTCACATCTCATTAGTGCCTGCTAAAAAATGTGTAAAAAATTAAATAAGGCGGCGTACAAGCTTCTTATTACCCACGACACCTAGCCAGCTCGATTGCAAATAATACAATTTATTGAAACTCGATAGCTTTCAGCATGTAAAGCCTTACATGAGCAATATGAGTGTTGAGATCCCCAGAAGAGATTCAGCCTCTTTCACGCTGACGAAAGGACCCTAGACGATGACTATGAAGACAACAATGGGGCACAATGTGATGTGTTATTCGGTTGGGGATTGAATTTTTTTAAGAGTATGCTCTTCGCAGGCATGGTAATGAAGATTCCGATGTCCTAGTTAATCAGTTATATGATCATCATGAAAAGGAAGCATGCGCTGCAGAGGATTGTTTTGGGAGCATACGTAAACCCTGTGGTTTCTACGTGGGTATCGGCTACCCTGGTTCGAGCGTCGCACGAGCCAAAGCCCCGATCAGCCGTCACCACGCGCACACTGAAACACCACTGCGCGCACTCAATCTCCACAGGGAGGAGAGCACTTCGCTGCAAGGGCACAAGCCTCTTAGTTCACAAAGGAGACGTTTATTGAAACGCCATTCTCCAGCGGTACACACACACACACACACACACACACACACACACACACACACACACACACACACACACACACACACACACACACACGCACACGCACACGCACACGCACACGCACACGCGCACGCACACACACACACACACACACACACACACACACACACACACACACACACACACACACACACACACACACACACACACACGCTCCCGTGTCCCGGGAGCGCGCGAGGAGTACGGCTCCTCTGCGCGCCGCAAGCACGCAAGGGCGTGCTGTGATTTCTCTCTCGCGGTGTCCAAAGGGTTCCTTTGAGAGAGAGTGGGCAACCACCGCAAGGTACGCCTGTCGCGGATCGTTGGATCACGATCGACAGGCTCGAGCTGCGCTCTCAGGTACGACCCGGAGCGGGCGAACTCGAGTACACACTGGTCTGCGCGGACAAAGGCAGGCAGCGATGTCTCGGAGGGGTCTCTCTCTCTCTCGGCCCCGCGCGGACGGTCGCGCGAGCGCGGCCGTCAAAGCGATGCCGTGTTCCCGTCAAAAGGCGCCAATGAGAGCGGCCAGGGCGGAGCTGTCGCCAAAAGACAATGACAAGTCGTCCGGACATCTCTCCGCCGCCTAAGGCGGGAGAAAGGGAAAGAGAACAGCAGGGGAGCGGTCGACGGCCGCGCAAAGGGCAGCCGCTGCAAGCCCGAATCCCAAAATCTTTAGATAAATATGGTCTTTTCTATGTCATTGCGACGTGAACAACACTCTGCACCACAAACATCCCTTAAGTACGCCTTTAGCGTTCCCCGCGGCTTCTAGCCGAATCTCTTTACCCGGACATCATTCCAAAACAAACCGCGATGCCCGAGGTGTCTGCGGCTGCCAATATTGCGCTTATCCATCGTTTCACAGACATAGAAAGTACCAGTAGTCTTCGCAGCTTGTATCGGTTTGAGTGTGGTATTCCGTTTTCTGATTCTATTGCCATGAAATTAATGAGCGAAAAACGAAACGAAGCAAGGCAAAGAAACCTGGTGCTGCGAAAAGTTTCACTTTAAATGTTTATGGTCATTTGTTTGGGTCCTTCATTTGTTTTTATTGAATGGCCTACAAAAAAAATTGTTTCTCGCAAAGATCACATTGAACGCATTTTAGTACCTCGAGAAAAGAAAACGTAGAGAAATTGGTGAAATGTGAGCAAGATGAAGAAAAGAATGAAAAACCTGTTTCATTCCGAGCCCCGCGGCACGCGCGTATTCGAATCGCGTTCTGCGCTGGTCAACCGGGCGTTGCACTGCTGAAACAACTTGCTGCAGGCGCTGAAGTCCTGTTCCCTAGCTGTCTGCTTCAACTCGACGGTACGTACCGAAAGCGCTCCATGCTGCTTCTCCAGCCTGGCGCAACGCGGTAACGCTTCGAAGAGGGTGACGCCTAAATTTCGCGCAGTTCCTGGGTCTTTCCAGCTTGAACACTGCACGAAGCTCTAGCCAACAGTTCATAACAGAGGCTGGCAGCGCCTAATATCATGGAAGTTGTCGGGTTGTCGGTGGACCTATAGCTACGATGGAGCGCCAGTCCCACTAGTTCGAACTGCAACAACCAAGATCTCCCTGGAATATCTTCCTTGTTCCCAGGGCGGTGCTGGTGGAAATCGAGCGGCTACACCTCCTGGACGTGACTCGGCTTCGACACGCACTGCCAGTAGGTGTCGGCCTAGCCTGTTCAACAGAGAACACCTCTGGGCTTATCGACCTAACGGAGCGCCGCCACGATCTTACGCCGAGCTGCCTCTTCTTCGCCGAACACCACCAGTGTGAAGTTGCTATCCCTAATGACAAAGAGGAGCAAGCTGGTCTGCGTAAAGACTTGAGCAGACCTGGACTGGACACTGTGTTCGGCGCCATCGTCACCCGAGAGCAGCGTACTGTAGCTCTTCTAGAGTGCGGCCTATTCCGAGGTCGGGGTGTACTCGGCTACTTCGCGCAGCTGGTTATCAACCAAGCCACCGTTCGACTCGACGATCTGACGACAAAGACAGCTTTCCCATCTTGATGCAGCAGCGGCTTCTATACCACCCTCCCTCGGTGCGACCTGAGCAGTCCACCGGTCGGCATGGACAGCTGGTCGGAGATGGCGTCGGCGCGAGGCACAATACCATCGTTGCTCGCAGCCAGCCCATGGTGGCTGGTCGCGCCGTCCCTGCCTCGGTGCCAGCTGAGGAGCCCGCTGGTCGACATGTACACCTGTACGGAGACGGCGTCGGCGGGAGGCAGAAGACCATCGTTGCCCGCAGCCAGCCCATGGTGGCTGGTCGCACCATCCCTGCCTCGGTTCCAGCTGAAGAGCCCGCCGGTCGACATGTACACCTGTACGGAGACGGCATCGGCGGGAGGCACAAGACCATCGTTGCCCGCAGCCAGCACATGGTGGCTAGTCGCACCGTCATCGTGAAAGCCACTTCTTGGAGCTGGATCGACTCCTCCATCAAGCCATCGACACGGCGACTAATCCCGTGGTGCGCGCCCGCTACGCTTCCAACACCTAGGCCTGGACCTGCTGAAGCCGCGCAGGAAGGCCTCGTGCGCCCTTCCATGCAGTGTGGGCGCTCCTTGGTCGCCTGTGGGAATGAAAAAGGCCACCGGGACAGCTGACTTAGGCAGCTTTAGAATGGCCGCCCCAATTGTGGGCAAGCGCTCGCTCGCGCGAGCGGCGAGCGCTTGCCTAATCTTCGTTGTGGTTGCAAGGCAACCACTGCCCACGGTACCACGAAGTGGAGCAGTGGTCGCGCGTTATTTTGAAGGAACATGCGGCAAACCGTGAATACTCTGGCCGCACTGATGTCGGTTGCTGGACTGCTCTTTTTGACCGCGGCCAGTAACAGAACGAGCCTGAAGCCGATTTTCTTGGCTTCGGTCAAGGATGAGTACAAAGGCGTCGTCTGGAGGATACAGTCTAGCGCCAGTTAGCATTTTGTTTTATAAATATACTGATTGTACTCGAAAAGTTGTCTCTCTTATCCTACCTGGTTGACTAAGCACCTGGGTGTCTTTGGGGCTTTTCGTGTGGTTTCGCAAAAAAAAATTATATGCGCCTCTCATTGTCAACCGCGAACCAGTGTTACGACATCACCATTTCGACCCTTCAAAAACGCGTAGGCGTTTCCCTGCAACTATCTAGTAGTTCGATGAAGTGGCCTGCGTAGCAGTGGTCTTGAAGATTTAGTAAAACTAGCAGCACCGCACGCTTTTTGATTTCTTTCCGTTTTGCCAACCTTCCTACCTCACTGTCTGCAATCGTTCACGGCGTCTGCAATCGCTCACAAGAAATTGAATTTCAGAATATATTTTTGAAGCTTCTGAAGCCTATTCACCACATCAGTGATGCCTGTTCCGTTTCAAATCACCTATGAAGAGAATGGTAGTGCCATTTCGCGCCTAGAAAAAAAGCCTTTAAAACTGTAAAGTTGGGCATTAACTGGGAATTAGGGTGAACTTGGAAGATGTTGTCTACAGATCTTCTTTTACGGTGTTGAATGTTTTACTAAAGGACAATGTAGCTGATTTTAAAGCGCATCTCTAATATGCGCTCGTTTGGCGGTTGAGCCGCGTCGCCGTCGATGCCGTTGCTGGTGTAACCAAGCGAGTGAGAGTCGCGAGCCAAAGGGAAATTCCCAGAAGGGAAAGAAAAGCCACGAGCTCAGCGTCGCTCGTTCATGGCTCTACTTTCTCTTCTTGGAAATTCTCTTTGGTTCGTGAGCACAAAATTCTTGATGCACATAAAACGCCTGAAGAGCGATAAGGCGAAAACATTTGGGGCTAGTTCAACTCTAGTGTTTATTTGACAGAACCACGCCGATGACACAGAATAAGACGGGAGGTCAGGGCAGGTAAAGCTTTATGAAGAGAATGGAGGATGGGGAAGCAACGAAAGCGGCATTACGTTATATTCGAACAAGCCGTCAATTGTCACGAAGGCATGTCTTTTCTTTGTCGCGCGGGTGCATCGGTATAGGGGACCCAAGCATCGCAGGGTGGCGCTACGGGCGCCAGTGAACAGTGAAATTGGCAAAGAATTAAATCATCTTGTAAAGAACATATCTGGGTATCAGGAACAATTGCCGACATAAGGACATGGCTAGGGGTAGTTTATTTAGGAACAGGACACCAATTCAGGCAGGAAAACAAGGATCTTGTTGAATGTCTTAGTGACGATATAAGCCAGTTTGGAGACGGGGCCAATATTATTCTGCTGGGGGACATGAACGGCCACATCAACGATCTGGATGGATACACGGATTGTAACGGGAAGCTAATGCTAGATTTCTGTGAGCGGCACGATCTAGTTATAGTAAATAGAGAAACAAAATGGTGAAGGCCAAATCACGTGGGAATTCCGCAACAGGCAGACGACCATTGACCGCAGGAAATTTATAGCCGCAGGAAATTTATAGCAAGGTCACAAAAATGAAGATAGACGAAGACCGGGGAGTGTAGTCTGGGAAGTTATCATAAACGTATTAGTCTGCAGATGGGACCCTTGATGAAAAGAGAAATGGAACTCAGACAAAAAGTAAACGCAAAATTAAACGACGATCAAATAGCGCAGATAGCAGCAGACATAGAGGAAGCAATAGAGAAAAGCCCCATGGAAGACATGGGATTATGAACATGTAGAACAACTCATAAGAAGGAAAATTAAGGAGGTTAAAGGGACACTAAAGACAGCCAAAGATGGTATGAAAATCTAATAAACTACATTTGGCGACACTGTCGCCGCATATCCGGCAGCAAAAAATTGAATAATTGCTGAGATATTGCGATAAGAAGTTGAGGTTTTTTCTTGTTCCCGCTGGTCGAATTCAAACTGTGGCCTCCAACTACGTAGTTGGAGTTGAGTGACGCACACTATGACGTAAGCGGAGACTCCGTGATAGCTAGCGAGCCGGCGCGGCCCGCGGCGTCGCATCCCTCAAGGGCCAACTTGGCAACAGCGTACTCGCAATGACGGCCTCAGCCGAAATAAATAAAACGATGAAGAGAGTAATTTACCGAGCGATGGGCCCATAAAGGAAGAAAAAAAAACATAGAGCGCTTGTAATGCACAATACTTTACATGTTTCTCAAGCTTTTGCGCTCCTTCTTGCACCGTGTATAAACAAACCGAGCCCTCGGTCATCGCAACGCTTCCTGACATGTTTACATACAAATAAGATTTAGTTACCAGCAAAATAGTGTCCTCGCTGCTGCGCTTGTCAGTTATGAAGCTTCGTCGCACTTTTTTCCTTCAAGGTTTGTGCTACAGCTCCGTGTTCAGCGAAAATTACGTCCACGGTAGCAGAACATGGCCGAAGTGCCGGCGCCACTACATTTGCCAGCGCTGTGAAATTCCACATGTTAAAATGGATGCAGTGCACAATATATAATGCGCATAGGCATCCAGAACATTAGTTGCAAGACGTGAGAGCAGGCAGCATGCGCCGATGATGAAGAAGTTGTAATTTTTAGACCGGCAGCAGAAACACTTTATTGTAAATGGGGTCATGACATAAAAACTAGAAATATTTCCAAGGTTCCTGTGGCGCGGCGTAGCCGAGCGGTTAGCGCCGAACGTTAGGGAGCACGCAGTAGTCTTACCGCTTCCGGCGGTTTCTTTTTTTTTTTTTTTACAAATTGATTTACTTTTTTAACCTTTTGTATTGTATTTCTGGTGCTTCGTTATTTTTAGTTTTTACTTTTTACCCGAGGCCCTTTTTTTCGCCGGGCGACGAGCGCAATATATCGACGCTCTCCTTGGTATGAGCGGCAAGTATGCCCCTTTTGTTTACGACGCCTGCAAATTGCACGTTGAAGGTCTTGTTGACGCAGTATATGTTGGTCAGATGTGCTATGATTTAGTGAACAATTGAATGATAATGCGTTTTTCCTTCGGTACTTAGCATATGTATGCTTTTCGTGGCGTACGTAGCTGCAGTCAAGCGGTCAGGTCGCAGTCGAAGCGGCAACGGCGGCGATATGTTGGCGCAGAAGTGTGAACGGAGGAGTGTGTCGGCGGTAGCGGATTTCGCTCGCTCGTGCTTCCGAATGCTCAAATGGGAACCATCAAGGCGCATCTGCTGCTCCAAGCTCGTAATTCAGGCGCTGCGGGTTCAAACAAACTATCCGAGTGCGCACGAAATGCCTGAGCCGAAACATAACCAAAACTGAAGTGGGCGCCTGTGGCGCCTCCAAGTATCTTTTTGTATTTGCCTTGCAACGTTTACGTTGTCTTTTCGCCGTCGTTTACGTATGATAAAAGCGTGTTATCATCTTTGAGAAAAAACGTACTACCGCATTCAAACATGCAACGTAATTCGCATTTGTCAGCCTCCGGGATCCCTAGCGCGTCACGTGATTTGTAGTTGCGAGCCTCGGCCGTTTGGCTGTGGTGGCGATACCTGTATTTCTGTTATTCTTCTTTACTACCTTATAACAGCTCTGTTTTCAGTAAGAGTGGTCTTTTTGTAATCAGGAACTGGCATTCTATCGATGCAAACCCACTTCCTTTCTCTCTTTAGTGTCCCTTTAAGGTAGCAAACCGCTGGAATGGAAAGAGGAAGCCACGAAGCTGGTGAAATAAGGAAATCAGGGAAGCTATTGAACAACGACGGGGTGCTTCAAGTGAACATCGAGTGGCAAAGAAAGCACAGGTATCTCAGGAGGAAATCGACCAAAAATGGGAATCATATCGACAAAAGAAACTTGAGGTACAGGCCCTTGTCCAAAGTAAAATAAAACAGTCCACTGATCGCTGGATGGCTGTCATACACGATGCCTCTAGAGGTGGAGCAAGAAAATTCTGGAACCATATAAGCTGGCTAGGAAAAAAGAATCAAAGAAAGCAAGATCGGATTCAAGATAGCGAGGGAAATTGTTTAAAGGGAGACAACGCAGTGAACTACATTACATCAGTTATAGCCGAGTCATTTAAAAGCGACGATATATATATCTCCGCAAATCAGGAAGCAACACAAGGTAGCAGAATACAAAGCAGCTTAGAACTGACCAATCTAAACTGGAAAAAGGTAGAAAAAAAATTCCTAAAAACACATCTACAGGAATAGAGGGAATTCCGATCAAGCTGATTAATGAACTTGGTCCAAAAAGTAAGGAAACGTTGTTAAAAGCACTGGAAACAGTCATAACGAATAAGCAAATTCTGGACAGCTGGCGGCAGAGTAAAATGAATGTAATTTATAAAGGGAAATGAGAAAGGATACACATGAAAACCTACAGGCCGATTACCACAACATTTTTTATGTACAGGTTGGCCATGCAGGCGGTGAAATCAAAGGTGCAATCATGGGTAGAAAGTAAAAAGATACTCGGAGAACTTCCGAACGGCTTTAGAAATGGTAGGCGCTTAGATGATAGCCCGTTCGTGCTTACCCAATGCATCGAAATATCTAGCGTGGAAAATAGACCTTTGTATTTGGCCTTCCTGGGACATAAACGGGGCGTACGACAGCATAAACAGGGAACTCCTGTGGAACATATTAAAAGAAGGTATCGGTTATGAGATAATAGAGTTCCTACAGGAAATATACCGGGATAACACAGTAGAAATTACATGGGAAGGGATAAGAAGTACGGAAGATGTCAAAGTATGCAAAGGTTGGTTGGTTTGTGGGGTTTAACGTCCCAAAGCGACTAAGGCTATGAGAGACGCCGTAGTGGAGGTCTCCGGAAATCTCGACCATCTGGGGTTCTTTAACGTGCGCTGACATCGCACAGCACACGGACGCCACTCCGTTTCGCCTCCATCGAAACGCAGCCGCCGAGGTCGGGTTCGAACCCGGGTACTCCGGTACAGTAGTCAGGCGTCTTACCACTGCACCACCCCGGCGGGGCAAAGTATGCAAAGGATTAAGACACGGCTGTCCTCTATCACCGCTGCTGTTCATGCTTAATATGATAAATCTGGAACGCAGGATACAAGACAGTAACCTAGGTTTTAACCTGTCATATAGATTAGGTGGAAAGGCGGTAGAGCAGCGCCTCTCCGGTTTGATGTATGCAGACGATATTGTGCTGCTAGCTGAGAGCCTGGAAGAATTGCAAACTCTAGTTAAGTATGCGGAGACGAAGGGGACGACGCTCTAGGCTTCAGTTTTAGCGCAGTTCAACGGCTCAACTGATCAGGGTCTTAAAATACAAGGCCATGAAATACCCAGAGTAGCAGAATACAAATATCTGGGGTATGGGTAAACGAAGGATTGGCATACATTGGAAAGCATGAGCAATCACTTAAGGCCAAAGGGCGAAGAAATGCCGGGATAATGAAGCATAAGGCATTGTGGGGATACAATAGGTATGAGGTTTTGAGGGGTATTTGGAAAGGAATTATGGTTCCCGGACTTACTTTCGGAAATGCGGTTTTGTGCCTACATTCAGAGGTACAGTCGACATTAGAAATAAATCAGAGAGTCGTTGGACGATTAGCACTAGGTGCCCACGGCAAAACCACATATGAGGCGGTACAGGGAGATATGGGCTGGGCATCTTTCGAAGTACGGGAAACTCAGAGTAAAATATTATAGGAGGAACGCCTGAGGAAATTGGACAGTAACAGATGGGCAGCTAAAGTATTTAAATACCTGTACTTAAAAATCGTTGACTCACAATGGAGGAAAAGAACTAGGAAACTAACTAGTAAGTATGCTAGTCACAAGGACGGAGAAATAAAGAGCATTAAGCAGCAGGTGAAAAACACAGAAGGTAAAAATTGGATAAATTCGATGGAGAAGAAAGAGAGTGTGGAATTATACCGAAAGTGGAAAAGGCAGATCTGGAAGGAAGCTTTCTTTGATAACTCAAGAGGCACTGCCCTACTTTTTGAAGCTAGATCAGGGTGCCTTAGAACACGCAGCTATAAGAAGAAATTTAACAATGAAGATGGCGCATGTGCTGTATGTGGTAACTCCAGTGAAACAATTGACCATATTATACTCGAATGTAATGGTATCCACCCGGAAGTTGATGCAGGCGCAGTCACTGGTCTTGAAGCTCTGGGGTTTAGAGATACCAGTAACCGGGTGAATAAACCGGCGGTGGAAACTAGCAAAAAACGACTGGAAGATTGGTGGCTTAAAAGCAGAGAAGGGACATAATGTTAGTAATGTAGAAACAAAAACATTTAAGAAATAGAATGATGGTTATGTAACCAATCTAAATCAATAATTAAGACATAGGGAGAAAAATGAGCATGATAGCTACTGCTACCACCGCGTTTCAAAGGGGATGCTCCTATATTCCATCCATCCATCCAACAGCGCCCTCTCCGACCAACGCCATGTAATCGGTCGGGCAGAGTGAATAGCTCGCCTGTAGACTTTCGTGTCTTTGCAGCCTCTGCACGCGGGAGCAACTTGCTTTGCGCGCGCTCGCGTTCTTTGTCGCTCGCGTTGTTGAAAGCTGCTTGCGCGCGCGCGCGCCCTGACCGCAGTCTACTCGCTTTGCGCGCGCTTGCATTTCCGTGCTGAAAGAAAGCTGTCTTGCGCGCGCGCGCGCTTCTGCTTCTACTTTTCCAACTCGCGCTTGGACAAAGTGGTGTTTGAAGCGAGTGTGCAGCAATGTACACGCTTCGATGTGGTTTAAGAAAATAGTCGATAGCGGTGGCTATTTTCACAGTACAAATGTCAAAAAGGGAGAGCTGTTAGTCAGCCATGTGCATTCTGTTAAGCAGATTATAGAAGATAAGCTGTTATCGTGAAGGCTAAGTGTGCGTCGTAGGTCAGCGATCACATCGCGTACGACGTGGGATTTGAGGCAAGTATTTAATTTTTATCATACCCATTTCATTAAGGCCCAGATTGTAAGGCGCATTTAACCATTCCATGCGCTGTTTGCTTTAATTTCTGAAGAGCTTGCAGATGTAATCTAGTTGGTGCCTATGAACTTAATAAAAGATACGTGGGCTCGTTCGCATCTTAGGCGCGCTTTTCGGTATATGCCGATATGTTAATTTTGATGCCGATTGTCGTGCAATTGCATACTCAGAACATTTTATACATAGCTTCCACCTGAATAGAATGTGCATTCACATGTATACAAAGAAGCATCAACCATTCTACTGCAAACGAAATATTTTCGGGCTTTAATTTTCGTGAATCGCATTCGGCTCCTAATAACTGGTCCCGAAATTGATCGAGTAATTTCAATTCCACAGAGTAAATGAGACAGTTCTGGACAATATCCAGAAAAACAAATTTTCTCTGCGTGGTTATTACTTCATTGTTCCTATAGCTTTTATACTGGTATATAACTGTTTTATTCAATCACTCGCCCCGCCGCGGTAGCTCACGCGTTAGGGACTGTTGGTCATGGCGACGCGGGTTTGATCCCGGCCGTCGCTCGCTGGAGGCGAACTGTGAGGAGGCCTTTAGAAATATACGTTCCCGTTAAATAACCACGGAAGGGAGGGGGGCGGGGTGAAATTTTTACAGGTCTCGAATACAGCGCCCCTCGTAGCCTTGTCGCGCTGAGGTGTACGTTAAACACTACAGACTAAACGAACATGTTCACTCAATTGTATCCTTGCTTACAGGTCCTCTTATATATCCTGCCTTGAAGCTTCAGTATCTGCTTTCAAAAGAAGAAACAATTTGCGTCTGAGCATGAGTTTCGAGACAGCATATCCTTGTTCTCTTTTGTTAGTTTTGCTCTTTATGTCGTGGGTTCGAAATGAACCATACGGCCCGTCTCTGTTATGTGGCATATGTTTCTTTGCAGCTAGCATGGACATGCCCTGAAAAGCGCCGGCTTGCGATTTCCCGTGCTAAGCGTACCTGCAAGGCAGGAATTCAGGGGCGCTGCAAGCATGTTGCTGATGTGTGCTGTTTCATAAACTCCCACGAAGATGAGTCCTGCACAAGCCAGGCGCAACAATGGGGCAAACCCAGAGGCAAAAGTCCGAAGCCCTCTTTAGAGAGCATCTGGGCCTTAATGAAATGGGTATAATAAAAATGAAATACTTGCCTCAAATCCCACGTCGTACACGATGTGGTCGCTGACCTGTGACGCACACTTAGCCTTCACGATAACAGCGTTGTCTTCTACAATCTGCTCAACAGAATGCACATGGCTGACTGACAGCTCTCCCTTTTTGACGCATGCGCTGCGAAAATAGCCAGCGCGCTGTCGGCTATTTTCTGAAAACCCTATCGAAGCGTGTACATTGCTGCACACTCGCTTCAAACACCACTTCGTCCAAGCGCGAGTTTGAAAAGTAGAAGCAGGAGCGCGCGCGCGCAAGACAGCTTTCTTTCAGCACGGAAATCCAAGCGCGCGCAAAGCGAGTAGACTGCGGTCAGGGCGCGTGCATGCAGCTTTCAACAACGCGAGCGACAAGAACGCGAGCTGCTTCCGCGTGCGGAAGCCGCTAAGACACGAAAGTCTACAGGCGAGCTGTTGCGACAGCCCGCAACACAACAATACACTTCACCACATTTCGAGCGCCGCGGAACCACTCCAGCCATGTTTTAAACTCAGCTGCAACACCTGTTTGCAAGCCTGCGAAGCCACGGCGGCGGGCCGGCGCGAGCAGAGGTAACGCGAGCCACGCGAGCAGCACACGAAGCCGCCAAAACACGTTCGGTCAAGCGCCGCATCAGCGCCGCGCCCAACCAATGTTTCAGAATTTTGCCGCTTGCGAAGGAGCGCGCGCTGCAGTCGCGCAGCCAAACTTGAGGTTGGGTTCCCTGTTCGGGAATTCGGTCAAGAGCAGACAGCTGAAAGCGTCATCAATACTCGGCAGGGTACACGTTCCTTTTTCTTGGCCGCATTCAAGCAACGATTATCGACGCAAAATCACCACGAATTGTCCTTCTTTCTCACTAGTATTACGAGCGCGGCCCACGGACTGGAAGACTCCCGAATCACTCTTTTCTGCAGCATCTCTTGGACTTGGTCGGGAATAATTTTGCGCTTGGCTGGAGAGACTCGCTATGGTTTCTTCCTGATGGGGTTGGCATTCCCCTTGTTAATTGGATGTTGCAAGCGAGGGTCTGGCACAGAAGAAAGAGATCCTGTCCTGGCAAAATTAAACAGAGAAGCATGAGACGCAAGAACGTCGCGCAGTACTCGTCGCACGTGATACGAATTGCTGGTTATCGCTCCTAACTCGTCAGAATAGTGTTCAAATCTTGCGAGTTTAGATCAAATCGGCAGATGCACATGCTGTGCGGATAGGTTCAGGGCCCACACGCGCGTGCAACCGTCTTCTGCGTCGACAGCACCACCTGGCAACCGAGACAGGCGCGCTGCGGAAGCCGACGACTACGACGACAGCTCGAATGAGCTAAGAGAAGCGAACGCTTAAAATTTTCGCCTTCCTGGGCTCTTCACGCATTTCAAACCCAGAACTTTCACACGAAGCGTATATGCAGCTCCTTCGGCCGAAAAGCTGTCGTCGTAATTCAAATTGAGAAAAACGATGTCGGAGAAAGTACGCGCGTGGTTTAGTACCTGAATTGTGACGCAACCGTGCTTTTTGCAGCGTTCAGGGTGACGTCATACCATTTCTTTTCCAATTTAGCATTCACCTTCAAGTAAAGTGCAGGCTGGGACCCGAACCGACGAGATATCTAACAAGTGCAGGGGCCTGACGGAGAAGTGAAATACTGCGCTTTTCTTACCCTAAAAGCCAACTTAATCCAAATTATAAGTGTATTTGCGGAATGAGAAGGCGGAGTTAAAGGCGCTTCGCGACGGTGAACGTCGAACGTCCGCCTGATTATCCCGGTTTTATTTTTTTTTTTTTTTTTTTTTTTTTATTGTGACAGCAATACTACGCCAGGTCTATCCGTTCGTCGCTGTGTGCCGTCGTGTCCGTGGTCCCCGAGCCGGCGCTGCGCCTAACAGAAGAAGAAGCCTGAGGAAGAAGAATGCTCAGTCACCCGAAGCTAATGCTTTCGCTCCATATTCAGTTCAGCAGCGTTGAGCCCTTCTAATTTTTTAATTTTTTCTACCAGTTTGGTTGCCCAGCTGTCTCGTAACTTCATGAAAAATGGCTTGTGGAAACATCTGAGTGATGGTAAGGCGTGTATTAGGCTAATGATTAGTAGCGTGAGACTCGAATCTAGGGGAAAAAAAAAAGAAAACGAAAACAGCGCCACGCGTGCAGACACGTGCAGGGGACAATAAAAATAAATGTGAATAAATCGTCGCTGTCCGAATTCTTGCCGTCGCAATTGCACTTGGGTGATAACAGAAACGCGTACGCTATAGAATCGCCCATAATACAATCATGGACGACGCCAGCCTGTTTTTTTTTTTACCACGTGATCGTCACTTGATCGAGACCACACGATCGGCGACGAGCGAGCGCTTGCCGAAGGCCTCAAAGGTAACGCGAAGCTTGTGCAGGCGGTGTTCACGTGCTTGAGCAACTACTGCACCGCCGACTCTGATCGGTCGGCAAGCAAGTCATTCAATAGACACTGCGGACTACATCCAATCGTCGATGCTTGTCCCGCAGAAAAAGACGCATTTATTGGTAAGAAAACTGCATTTTGAAAAGGTTCCCGTTGCTCGATCGAAACTCGTGACGCCAACACCGAAAAAGATTCCATGATCGCCGTTATGAAGTGAATTGCGGCGTTTGCCATTGGGATCCGCCTCGACATACTGCAGCTTACAAATTTGCGAAAGCGGCCGTTGATGGCGACATCTGCGTTACAGGCTGTTGTTTCTTTTTTTTTTTTTCGCGTTTCTTTTTTCTTGTTTATACAAGCTCCGCTTTTAGTTCAAATAACTTATTTGCAGTCAGAATGCGTTAATGTAAAGATAACTGCTAATTTAAAGTTATCTTTAGTGTTCATTTAAAAGTTGCACTGTAAGTTCTGTTTGCCTGATCACAATTATCGCAATCTAACTGATCTAGCGCGCTCGCCTCGGGTTCATTACGAGCAAAGCGAGCTGCAGAGAGACGAAAGTGCAGTGTTTTTCGTGACGTGCGTGAAAAATGATACGAAAGTTCGGACGACTGATCATGTGGGCCAGCCGTATACGGCCGGCCGCCTATCGTATAGCACGACGCCCGGCCAAGCGGGTGTATATTTGGTTCGTAATTATTTGCCTTGCGTTTTCAAGGTATCGCGGGCAAACCTTGGGGTGATTCCACGGTGCGGGGCGGGTTGGCCGGTTCCGGTCGTGTTCTCCTAGGCGGATGCGCTCCGCGAGCTTCTCTTTTGTTGCGTTCCGGGCGGTTCGCGCGCCCGCGGATTGCCGGGCGATGGCTCTCACGCGCTGCTGCGCAAATAGCGGAACGCCGCACGAGTGGTGCTCCTCCGCCCGAGAGCGGCGACCATGCGTCCGGGCCGGGACCACCGCTCGGGCAGCCAGTCCAGCCCGTCGCCGCCGCCGAACGTCGGAGGGGCCCCGTCCGCGTCGCCACCGGCACACGCACAGTAAGCACGATCCATGCGCCACCCGTGTCGCGCACTGGGGAAATGTCCATTGCTGACGCGTAGACGTTTGTACTTAGGGCTCCCTGGGCATCGCCACATCGCTCATTGGGCTAATGCGCGCACTCGATGTTAGCGCTGTGGAACCTGTTTGCAACACCAGGGATAGAAGGCCGTGGTCAACATTCAACGCCGCCACTTCTCTTTAGCCCCGTTAGTGGCAATATTCGTGGATCCTGTGAGGCTTCGAGTGTTTTGTATTCATTCATATGTACAGAAAGTATCTTTTCATTGACGAAGGAGATTTATTCTTTAAAAAGTTGAGACCACTGCGTGTGTTTAATCTGGAGAGCGGTGCTCTTTGCATAAAAGGACCTTCGCGCCGGCTATTAGAAGACACGAATATATCGCCCCTCTATTGGCGTTAACGAAGTCTCAATCGCGGAGTTAACCGTGTCTTTGTTGCAAGGTTTAGGATAGTAGCTATGCAAGACGTTTCCGTTTTTTTCATGTCGTGTAACGATGGTCAGCTTCATAATACTGACCCCCTAAGTAGTCCTCGTGCTCGTTCGATCGCGCGACACAAAGCACATCGTCCGTCGCAGAAAAAAAACCTCCTCCGTCTCGCCGACTCCGAGCTCTCGTGTATTTCTTCTCACTCTCTGGACTATAAATACTTGACCACGCCGCGCCGTGCGGATGTCGCTGCCTTCCGCATCATCGGTGCTAGGTCACGCTGTACGCCCGAGTGCGTAATGAGGTGGTCTTTGTCCACGGACTCATCACAAAGCTCGCGCGTGTTGGGATATTTGCACGAGGCTGGTTTGCCGCTGCCAATTACCGTCCCACGATATTCACGATAAGCATATATAGGACAGGGAGACGTCTCAAACACGCGGGCCACATGCGGCCCCACAAAAATTTCAGCTTTTGTTTCAAAAGTAGCGCCAACTTCAAGAGTCGGATTAACCACCGCACTAAACTCAACTAAAGTCGACTAAGAGGTCTCGTACCCGGACAGCACTCGTTCTTTGTAGAAATGAAAAGACGGGTATTGACTCATTAATATGTGTGAGTTTTAGACGGACGTCAGCTGCCTTCAAGAGCAAGGCGCGAACAACGCACCCCCTCGTTCATATCCTAGTCCACATTTTTCTTCTACCGAGCTCTTTCAGCAGTTCTCTCCGAGTCATCTTAGAGTGCCACGTATCCGTCCGGTGCTTATACGCACAATCGAGCATGCGCCGCTTTTCTTTTCCACGGAGAATAGCAGGGAGTGGTCTGGGAACGAGATATTTTGTTTGATATTGATTTATTTTTATGCTCTTATTGCTTTTATTTATAGATCTTGTTGTGTTTGGTATTTTCTGGCTCATTTTCTCAATGCGGCCCGCAAAGTGAACAGCTTGAGACCTAGCTCTGCTATATATGGTAATGAAGTGGCACGTCTGGGAGTTCTTCGAGGCTCACTTTATCAGATGAAATATTAGAGCAGGGCGTCCGCTTGCACGAAATGATCTTGAGACTGTCTTAGCTAAGTCCAGACTTAA
The DNA here is from genome assembly GCF_055883805.1 of Amblyomma maculatum. Classification (NCBI taxonomy): domain Eukaryota; kingdom Metazoa; phylum Arthropoda; class Arachnida; order Ixodida; family Ixodidae; genus Amblyomma; species Amblyomma maculatum. The sequence continues at coordinate 238,852,137 of NC_139344.1, forward strand.
CTGAGTCTAAAGAATAGGCCACTAGCATGGCCGCTTAAGACTGGAGTCGAGACTGGGCTTCAGTCCTGACTTGAATAAGTTGCTTGCACGATTACAACTCTAGTGCCGCCATTGCTAAAAGATAAGGACGCCAGGTACCTAAGTAGAGAAATTAGAGAAATACGGGGATGCGCTGGCCCTGTCCCCGCTGTAAGATGTAAACATTCCGTCAGTCTTGCGCTGCTTAAAATTCGTGCAATGTTTTTTTTTTTTTTTTTTTTTTTTTTTTTGCTGCTTAAAATTTTGTTACGATGTAAAATTCCCCAAGTGGTTGCTGAGGGCATTCAGGGAAGCCGCTCTGGTGAACACGAACCGCAGCGTTCGGAACCCGAGCCGTCTTAAAGAAGTCTGATGTTACTGAAGAGAAGGACACTGTTTAAGTCTGGACTTAGCTAGGACTTTATCGTGCGAGCCGGCCCAGATTTTTCTCCCTGTCTTGATCATCTCGACCAAAAGTCACAGTCATGCGGCAATTCATTCGTGCGCAAATCGATTTTGAAGTCTGTCCTTTGTGTGGCTCCAGTTAAGGGGATTTCTGCGAGCAATATACTTCCGTTGCGACTTTACAAGTATTAATAAGACGTTATTTCTCCGTGTCTATATAGAGAACAGATTTTAAGGCTTCACAACCAATATTTACATCAGCGTGTAAGTTATTACGGAGAGAAAAAACACTCAGCTTGGTGATAGAACAGTAATCATGAGACAGGTCACGTTATTTTGAAGCTCGGTTGACGAGCTTTATTTTAAAGCTCGTCAACCGATGAAGCAACTGAAGAAGATACACAAGTTGCCGCTTTCCTGATTACTCTTTTCTGACCACGTGCAGCTCGGCATATCCCATCGAAAAATAAAAATGCATGATTACTTGTTCCACACGGGAAAGGGGGGGGGGGGGGGGGGGGGGCATGTGGAGAGCTGATTTTTTCCTCCGCTTGTCGGCACAGAGATACCCCAAGGTAGGCTCACGGAAGCATTTGACCTCGATCACGTACGCGCAGGAGAGAGAAGAGAATCTCGTTCGTGACCTTGATATTGGACTTGTTAACTGCTTATGCCGGTCTGGGGCCTTCCGCTTGGGAATTCGCGTTGTCTCATGGCACAATCAACACCGTAAGCTGTATCATGTACGATCGCGAGTCGCAGTCTAACGCAATACCAAATTGTCTCCATGGCGTGGTTTCTCGTAGACCATGCGAGCCCGGGTAAAGGCGTCTTTCTTCAGCCGTATGCCGATTCAACTGATCAGAATTTTACCACGTGCCTAAACTTACCCTTTTGCCATCCCGTCTTCAAAGGAAATGGAGAACGGTGGATATCCAGTTGCGCCGTTAACGACGGCTCAGAACTGTACTGTACTGCGTAGCGAAAGTTGAACCAGTATATACGCGGCCTCATTACAAAAACCAAAACGCGCTGCCAACCGCAGCACCCCTGCTCAATTATGATGACGCTGTGATAACTAAATGATAGCCACTTTACGTGTCAAACCAGATGCAAGCCGTAGACTGAGTTGTACTAAAAATTAACTCAGTTTCAGGAGTTAAATAACTAGATTAACATCATTTGGATCACTAGCAGACTCAGTGAAGCACCTGATTTCCTAACCTTATCAACCCATTAAAAACAGGTTGTATATAGCGCAGAAATTTGAAATGTAGTTGGTCCTTTGACCAAATTATTATTATTTATAATTTTTCTTTTTCTTTTTTTTTTTTTTTTTTTTTTTTTTTTTTTTTTTTTTTTAGTGTAACGCCTCGGTTCTACGACCAAAGTAAGTAACGAGTATTGCGGCGAATCTCATTGTCCACGGATTAGCAGTTGCTATATGTGCGCTTTTTGTGGCACATGCCTCAGTTAAGGCGCGTATTTTACCTCTTATAAGCCCTTAGCATTGCATGGCGAAGGGATTGTAAGCCAAGTACTAGTTGGGCGTTAGTGCCAAATATTACTCCCCACATCATTATTTGTGTGAAAAATAATTTAGCCATTTCAATATTAATGGCTAAGGTGGGCACGGCCAAGACGCGAGCTTTCTCGCAGCCTTATATGCGCTCTGTATCTACGTTAACAGAGCGAAGATCTTCCACCCCTCCCGGAGCGTGCGCACATTGTTCTACGTGCCTGTCTGTGACCGAGTGACCGACGAAGAGGAATGCTTGTCGCCGAGGGCGCCGCAACTGCGTTTGGTGAGCTGACTTAATCATCATCATCATCATCAGCCTGACTATACCCACTGCAGGGCGAAGGCCTCTCCCATATTTCTCCACTTAACCCGGTTCTGTGCTAGCTGCATCCACTTGACCCCTGCAAACTTCTTAATCGCATCCGCCCACCTAACTTTCTGCCGCACCCTGCTACGCTTTCCTTCCCTTGGAATCCAGTTTGTTACCCTAAGCGACCATCGGTTATCCTCTTAATACTGACTTAAAGCTGACTTAATACTTCTCTGCAATCATGAGTTCCACCATGTTCTGCTCCCGGTCGTTTTGTGCCTACATACGAGCTCGGCAATGAACGGTGAAACTTACTGGCGGAAAAAAAAAAGGTAGGGAGGAGGGCAGGAGGCGGAGATTTGGAATGACTATAGCTCTCAGACGCTACCGGCTCGGTCCCAAACTCATTCGCCCGTCAGAGTCACTCAAGTGTGGTTCGCAACTTACAAATTACACTTTTGTGTAGTGACGAGATTGAACTTGTGATCTCAGTATACTTTACCGCACCCCATCCTTCCTCCAATCGCTGCACCCGCTCTAAGACCGACCCGCACCATTACAAGTGGACACCATTAGGTATATTCAAGCGGAAGCAAAGTTAAATCCCTATAGCCGACTAGCAATTAAGAATTAAAAAAAAAAATGAATTTGGAGCAAAGACGACCTGCATTGAGATGGTATCTCTTTCTCCCTCTGGCCTTTTCCCTTCTTCAATGCACGGGCTGTACACGTATATGGCCGAGTCAGCTTTCCGGGCGGCGCCGCTCCTCCCTTTAGCACTCGCGCACGATTCAGGTGTGTCGCCGCTCGCGCCTTTTCATTTATACGGTGTGCTGGCCTCGCGAAAGCCGCGACGGTCATTGACCCTTCTTCTCATTGTGTCTTATTTCGCGTCGGACAGTCATTTCGCGACCTCACCCCCCCCCCCTTATTATATATATATATATATATATATATATATATATATATATATATATATATATATATATATATATATATATATATATATATATATATATATATTTTTTTTTTTTTCACTCCGCGCAAGGAGATCGCCTCTGGACAGCGCTGAAGTGACCATCGAGAAGGTTTCCTTTGATGCAGCAGCCCTCAACGCATAATAAACAACTGGCTCGACGACTATGCTCTCCGCGCGACGCCGTTTGAAATGCCGCCGGGCTCCGGTGTGCTTCGCCCTATATGCTTTTCGTACAGCTGCTATTGCCATGCCCTTAGCTGAAAAATGAAACTGCTCACGGATCCCGCAGCATGCATAGTCTTATTCACCCTCGTCCTCAGCTGCTCGTTCTTTGCTATCGAGTCGACGCAGCAGCTGCTGCTCACCATCGCGAATAGCGTCGTTCTTCAGCATTCTTTTTATTCTTTGTATCCCAAGCATGAGACAAGGGTGCTGCAGCACGCGCGCTCCTCCTGATTCCGTTTGGGCTCGCCGACATTCTACACCGCTTCTTGCGCGGACGCGATTATTACGCAAACTTTGTCAGCCTCTTTCCTATAGGATCAGCGCGTTACTGGTCCCGAACTCCAAAATACGACCCGGCATGTTTGACATTAAGGCGAAAGCTTTTATAGGCCCATGAGTTTGGACAGGATTTCTGCGTCAGCGAAGTGTGTCACACCATCATTGTGGAGAAATTAATTGATTGGCGAGTGAAATAATAGGAAGAAAAAGTGAGGTAGAGGGTGAAATATGTGTCTGTGTGCAAAATTTCGTTGATGTGAAGTAATTACTTTATTAATTAGAGCAAAAAAAAGTCGATTAGACGTCTAAATAGCCAAGAGTGTCGATATAGTGTGCAGACGTCAAAACAGCCACAGGCGTTTAAACTGTGCAAAATACGTGAAAACTGCGCAAAAAAAAAAAAAAAAAAAAAAAAACGTGCAGCAACGTTGCAAAGCTTCCACGTGAGGCCTCGTCATTGGGTTACAACCTCGAAAACAGTCAGTCAAAGGTGAGAAAAAAGAGTAAAAACAGTTTAAAAAGGGAGACAACAACCAAAAGAGAAAAAAATAGAAGTAGTAAAAATATGAAAAGAGAAAATGGAGCAAGAAATAAAAATAGAAGAAGCAAATGAGTGCAAAGTGTTGCAGGGAAGGCTTTGGCCTTACCGCGCTTAAAAAGATTTAAGGGCATCCAGAATTTTTTTTTTTTTTTGCATCTTTACATTTTGCCGTGACACTGAATCTAGGAATAGGCACCACAATGTTTATCGGCAATTTAATAATTCTGAGGTATATTTATCCACCTTGCCAGTATACAGCGTCGACGGTTGTAAAATGTGATTTCTCGCATAAGCGGAAGCGATGGCGAGAGAAGAACGCTACAGATACCGGAGATTTTCCTCGCAGTGACTGATTTGTATGAGAAGTCAAGTGAAATGGAGACTGATTGTTTCCTGTATTTAATTAAAAACGCCCATGCAGTGCAAGTATAAACCTGACTGGCACTCGTTCTGTCAAAACAATGTCTTCCTCATTCGAAAATTTTCTATGGTCAGCTATAGGAAGTCCTTTGTATGGTTGGCTTAGAAATTTGGCACAAATACCTGTACCCGTTCCTATGCCAATCTTTAGGTTTTGCTATAGTGTGTGTGATAAAAGTCTATGGACTTGTGGTTGCCTATACTGCAGCCTTTAGCATTTTCTGTGGTCAAGTGTAAACTTTTTCATATGGTCAGCTGTACATAATCCTTTGTATGGTCGGCTATAAGCATTTAGCCCAAATGGCACTTTGTAGGTTTTGCTGTAGTCCATGCTGTAGAAGTGCTTGACCTTTCCTGTGGACTTGCGGTTGTCTGTGTACTGCAGTAGCATTTTCTATGGTCAGCTATAAACTTTTTGAGACGGCTGTATAGCTTGCTTACGGATATATACATACATGCAGGAACCGTGCTGAACCTCTTTGGAAGTTTATTTTCAATTCGATGCCTGAATAACTGAAAATCGACCATTGGTCCCCGCTACGAAAACCACCGTGGGTCAGAAGTACTCCCCGCCGGCGAACTTCCATGCGACTATTATACTAAACTGTGACGCCATCTGTTTGTCGTAGAGCATTGCGGTCGATGTCATACAATTTACCTTACCATATGGCGTATATCTGCTAGTCAACCTCGAGGCAGCTCGCGATAGAGATTCGAACCGATGATATACGCACCTTTAACCGTGTGTCTATGTGTATGTGTTCGTGTGTGTATTCTCGGAATTCGTATCGAAATTGTGAAGCAACCCGTTCATCGAACAGTGTCCCGGGTTGTGTCACACGATTTCTCGTTGCATATAACACACAACTCTTAGTCGAGTTGGAGGCTAAGTCGTGAGAGGGATTCGAACCGACGATATATGTGTACCTTCATATGTATGTATCCCCGACTCTCTATAGGCTGCTTAAGAAAGATGTTTATATGGCTTAAAACAGTTTATATGGCTTGCCGTCTCTAGCTTCAGAGACATTTACATCTCTGTAGGAAGCTAAAGATAACTATGACTACAGGTGGTATAGCGTCAGGAACACGCAGTTTTCGATAGCTATCTAAAGCTGTTTATATAGCTTGCAGTCTGTTTCTAGTTGTGATGTATGGATGCGAGAGTTGGACTGTGAAGAAGGCTGACCGCCGAAAAATTGACGCGTTCGATTTGTGGTGCTGGCGGAGAATCTCGAGAGTTCCTTGGACTGCCAGAAGATCAAATCAGTCGATATTGTCGACCATAAACCCTGACTGCTCATTGGAGGGTCAAATTCTAAAGTTAAAGCTCAGCTGCTTTGGTCATCTGATGAGAAGAGAGGAGTCGCTGGAGAAAGATTTGATGCTGGGAAAGGTTGAGGGTCACCGGAGAAGGGGTAGGCAGCGAACGCGATGGTTAGATGGCATCCTCGATGCGCTGCAGATGAAGTTATGTGATGTTAGGAACATAGTGAGAGACCGGAAAGCGTGGCGTGATATGGTCCATAGGGTCACGAAGAGCCGGACACGACTGAACGACTGAACTGAACTGACTGTAGCATTAGGGTCATTATCTCTATACGCTGCTGATGGTAATTGTATGACTACTGGCCTATAGCTTCATGAACATAAGTTTTTTATAACTATCTAAAAGTGTTCATATGCCTTTCAAACTGTAGCTTTAGAGACATTCACACCTCTATAGGACTAATGACTGCTGGTCTATTGTTTAAGGAACATACACTTTTGTATAGCAAACTAAATCATCTTATTATTTTCTTACATAATAAATAATATAATAAACATATTTCTATAGCCTGCTAAACATAACTGTTACTACTGGTCTGTAGTTTTAGGAGCATACAGTTTTCTATAGCTAGCTAAACTTGATTGTATGGCTTGCAGTCTGTAGCTTTAGAGCCAACTCCACCTTTATAAGCAGCTAACGACATATGACTGTTGGTGTATATAGTTTTAGGAACATAGTTTACTATAGCTAATTAAGGATAATTTGCATGGTTCAGAACCTGTAGCCAAAGCGGTATGGAATTTCCTATAGCTGCCTATAGATATTCCAATAGAACTTTTTGGCTGACTACAGAAGTTCATAGATAGACATAGCTGACCATAAATTTTTTCAATTGAAGCATGCAGATAACTTTTTTTAATCTATTATCAATGTCTTTCAGGTCGATCGCAAACAGCGAATTGCGCCCTTTCCTATGACACTCTCCTTCCCTTTCCTGTTACCTAGCTTTTACATCTATCCATACAAATGGGCAAAGTGGGTCTACTGCCCCTCGTCGAGGAAGCTGCATAAAGTCCATTTACTAAGTGTCGTAGTGACGTAACGCGGATCCCGGGGCTCGTATCGGAGCGTCCGGAGCGCGCCGCAGTTCACCGCTTTGATATTGACCAGCGAACGAGGCACTCTGTTCCCATTGGAAAGATTAGTTGATAGCCACTGATAACGGCTTTCTTCCGCGTTGAACAACAAAATGATCCGTTCTGTGCTGCAACTCGACGACGGCACTGTCCATTCTCGCAATCGCTTCTCATGTGGAAACGATCGATATGATCGGTTATTTAATATCTGTTTTCGTAACTGAATTACTTCGATATTGACGGGTTTGCGTTTAATTGTGCTAACAACGCGATGCTGAAGGGTGCTTACATGCGAAAATTTTTAAACGTCTCTGGATTTATCCACAGCCGCCAAAGCCGTCCGGAAAGAAGTAAAATGGCTGTCAGAAAGGGTGTCAGGCAGGGAGACCAGATATCTCCAGTGACCGCGTGCTTTTTATTAGAAGTATTTAGAGAAGTGAGTTGGGAAGAGTTGAGGATAAAAGCGAATGGACGATACCTTTATAACTTCCGCTGCGTTGGCAACATTGCATCAGGGGACGAATTGTAAATCACGATTAAGGATCTGGACATGCGAAGCAAGTCTACAAAATAACATAAAAAAGAAAACATAAACTAATAGCAAGTAATTTTTGAAGGACCTGAGACACTTGGGGACTTAAAAGCTTACAAGCCAAACCATTATTTCTATATTAAATCGAATAAAAATCGATATTTTATGTGCCGTGGAAAAGCGAGCGCTTAATGATTTTCGCAGCCAAAAATAGGAGAAAAAAACGAGTTTGGAAATATTTCTTGAAAACCCGCTTTCTGCCTGATTTTCGAGAGATAAATGATCGCCCCTTTTTTTACTTCCTTAATTCGTTACACCCCACCCCCTATTAAAAAAAAAAAAAAAGCCTCTCTACCCTCTTCCTTGAAAAAGTTAAACCCCAAAACAAAGGGCATGTTATACCTGTAAACGTCGAAGCTCGGGCATTTTGCAATAGAACTGTATACTTTCAGTCTGATGCAAAACTTCGTCATCAAGAACATGACGCATATCGGCGCCCCTCAAATACGTTCTGTACCTAGCGTCTCAAAAGTGTACAGTTGCTGCAAAGGGATCGTAGAGATTCCACGATGAGATACGTATTTGGAGGCTGATGTAGTTTCATCATCATCATCATCATCAGCCTGACTATACCCACTGCAGGGCGAAGGCCTCTAGCTCCCATATTTCTCTAATTAACCCGGTTCTGTGCTAGCTGCATCCACTTGACCGCTGCGAACTTCTTAACCTCATCCGCCCGCCTAACTTTCTGCTGCCCCCTGCTACGCTTTCTTTCCCTTGGAATCCAGTTTGTTACCCTAAGCGACCATCGGTTATCCTCTCTTCGCACTACATGTCCTGCCCATGCCCATTTCTTCTTAATTTCCACTAGAATGTCAGTAACTTGAGTTATTTCTCTAACCCAATCTGCACGCTTCCTATCTCTTAATGTTACCCCTACCATTTTTCGTTCCATAGCCCTCTGGGTTGTCTTCAACTTAAGTAGAACTCTCTTGGTTAGCCTCCACGTTTCAGCCCCATAGGTGAGTACAGGCAAGATGCAACTGCTGTATATTTTCCTCTTGAGCGATACCGGTAAGCTGCTAGTCATAATTTGCGAGTGCTTGCCAAATTCGCTCCATCCCAATCTTATTCTTCTTGTTATTTCCTTTTCATGGTCCAGATCTGCGGTTACTACCTGTCCTAAGTAGACATATTCGCCTACTACTTCCAGTGCTTCGCTACCTAACGTAAAATGCTGTTCTTCCCGAGTCTGTTGAACATTACCTTAGTCTTCTGCACATTGATTTTCAAGCCTACCTCTCTACTTTCCTGTCTAGGTCATCAATCATTATTTGCAGTTCATCCCCAGAGTTGCTTAGCAAGGCAATGTCATCAGCAAATCGCAGATTACTGAGGTATTCTCCATCTACCCTTATCCCTAACTGCTCCCATTCCAAGTCTCTGAATACTTCCTCTAAGCAAGCTGTGAATAGTATACTGGGAAGATTGTGTCTCCTTGCCTAACACCTTTCTTTACGGGAATTTTGTTACTTTCTTTATGCAGAATGATGGTTGCTCTGCAGCCACTATATCTATATTCCAGCACTTTCACGTCCCTGATTTCGCAATGCCTGCGTCACCGCCGAGGTTTCTACTGAGTCAATTGCTTTTTAGTTATATTCCGATTATATTCCGAGCATTTTTATATCACCTGGTGGATGGTGTGGATATGATCGATAGTAGAGTGCCGTTCCCGAAAATCTGCTTGATCCTTTGCTTGATTGCAGTCTAAGGTTGTCCTGATTCTATTAGCGATTACCTTAGTAAATACCTTATACGTAACAGACAGTAAGCTGATTGGTCTGTAATTTTTAAGGTCCTTAGAGTCCCCTTTCTTATGAATGAGGATGATGTTTGCATTCTTCCATGGTTCCGGTACCGTCGATGACACCAGGCATTGCGCATACAGGGTGGCCAGTTTTTCTAGCACGATATCCCCCCCGTCCTTCAACAAATCTGTAGTTATCTGATCCTCTCCAGCTGATTTCCCCCTTTTCATAGTTTCTAATGCTTTCTTGACCTCGTCCTTCGTCACTGGTGGAACGTCTGACTGTTTTTCCCTACCGCCAATCTCATTACGGTCCTGACTACTTTGGCTACTGTAGAGATCTGTATAGAACTCCTCGGCTACATTGACTATCTCGTCCATATTCGTGATGACGTTGCCCGCCTTGTCCCTTAGCGCATACATCTGGTTTTTGCCTATGCCCAATTTCTTTATTACCGCTTTACCCCGTTCTTTACAGCGTGCTCAATTTTCTCCATGTTATACTTCCTTATATCGGCCACCTTGCGCTTATTGATTAGCTTTGATATCTCGGCCAATTCTATCTGGTCTGTTGGATTGGAAGATTTCATACTCTGGCGTTTCTTAATCAAATCTTTTGTCTCCTTAGACAGCTTACCGGTATCCTCTCTAACTATCCTACCGCTATACGTCTACAGCGCACTCAGTAATGATATCTCTGAATTTATTGTTCATTGCGTCTAGGGTAATGTCGCCATCCTCGGTTAGAGCTGAATATCTATTCTGTAGCGAGATCCTGAACTCCTCTGCCCTCCCCCTAACCGCTAATTCGTTGATGGCTTTCTTTCTTACTAATTTGTTGCGTTCTTTCTTCAGATTTAGGCTAATTCGGGACCCTACCATCCTGTGGTCACTGCATCGCACTTTCCCGATTACCTCTACATCTTGCATAATGGCGGGGGTTGAACACATTATGAAGTCAATTTCATTTTTAGTCTCCCTTTAGGACTTTTCCATGTCCATTTCCGGTTCTTCCGTTTGCTAAAGAAGGTATTCATGATTCGTAAGTTATTGCGCTCTGCAAACTCAACTAGTAACTCCCCCCTACCATTCGTAGAGCCAATGCCATAGTCACCTACTGCCTGGTCTCCTGCCTGCTTTTTCCTATACCTTGGCATTGAAGTCGCTCATTAGTACGGAGGCTAAGTTAGTACTGTAGTACAGTATAGTGCGTCTTTACTTTTCACATTGGCGATTCTACATCTTCGTAGAAGCTTTCAACTGCCTGGTCACCATAACTACATGTAGGTGCATAGGCCTGTACAACCTTCAGTTTATACCGCTTATTAAGAGCTTAATTACGATGCCTGCCATCCTCTCATTAATACTATAGAGTTCATCTATATTACCCGCTATATACTTATTGACAAGGAAAGCTACTCATAGTCCTCGCCTTTCCGGTAAACCTCGATAACATATTACGTGCCCATCTTTCAGTACAGTATATGTCTCATTCGGCCTCCTAACCTCACGAAGCCCTATGACATCCCATTTCTCTAGTTCTTCTAACAGCACTGCTAAACTAGCGTCACTAGCTAGGGTTCTAGCTTTAAACGTTGCCAGGGTCAGTTTCCAGTGGCGACCTGTCCAGCGGAGCCAAAAGTTCTTAGCACCCCCTGCTGCGTCACAGGTCTGACCGCCGCCGTGGTCAGATGTTCCGCAGCCGCTGGTGACTGAGGGCCGGGGTTTTATGGAACTAATCATGGGAGGTTGCGGCCAATTACTGCACCAGGGTGCCAACTCATGTTCTGGTGAGGGAGTGCGTGGCCGGAGGTGTTCACCGGCATCAGGTCGCACCCCAAACCTGTTTATGCAACTCCATCGACACGCGGTTTTTTTTTTTTTTTTTTATCCGGTGGAGAATTGCGCGGCACCGGAATTTGAACCCCGGTCCTCTTGCATGCGAGGCGGATGTTCTACCGCTACGCCACCGCTGCACTGTGATCGGGTTTAGAAAGCTTTTTTTTGTCCTACAGTTGGCTTCCTTGTTGACAACAGGTCTGTTTTGCAGATCATCCAGCAATTCTTCTTCAGACACACCCATGAGCTGTGAACTGCCGTCAACCTCGCTATAGTTGCAACTTGCAAGCAGTGCTTACAGGGCGGAAACGTAGTGTCGTTATGAATACTGAAAGCCTTCTGCAGCCAACTCATTCGTAGCAGAGTTCATTTACAACTTGTCGATGTGATAAAGCTTATTAGCGAGGCAAATGGAGATTATATTACAGAGGTGCACGAGTTAGATCCCGCCTTAAAAGAATCGCTTGACCCAATAAGTAGAAAATGAGGTCTCTAGTTGTAACTGCTTCGGTTAATTGTTCCCGCACAGGAATGATAGAAAATACACTGTTGGATATTATGAGAGAACAGTTCAGTGGAAGAGCGTCGTGAGCAGAAAAGTAAATAAATATACGCTCCCCTACATGCATTACAATACATCATTAAATGCCTTTGGGGTGTGTTTAGGGCACGCAAAGCTACTTTTTGATAAGAAAATGCGCGGATATAGGACAAGTGATCTATATGTTCCAGGCCCCGAAGCACTCAACTTGAAGCACTTACACACCTTCACAGGTGTGTGACAAGACGTTTGGGGATAAATAATGAACGTTGTTTTCTGTTCGCGTTGCAACCTTTCTTTCAAACGATGTCATGATTGGTTGGTTGGTTGGTTTGTGGGGTTTAACGTCCCAAAGCAACTCAGGCTATGAGAGACGCCGTAGTGGAGGACTCCGGAAATTTTGACCACCTGGGCTTCTTTAACGTGCGCTGACATCGCACAGCACACGGACGCCAATTCGTTTCGCCTCCATCGAAACGCAGCCGCCGTGGTCGGGATTCGATCCCGGGAACAAACGATGTCATGAGCTCTTCATTACGGTTCATTAAAAGTCCTTGACTCAGACCAAGAGATGTGCCGCAGGTGCGTTCATTCTTTAGAATAACTGCACTCTCGGAACCTCTTTGCTATCTTGCGCATGTATATACCATTTTAGTATTCTGCTCGTAGCAGTGAGCTGACACGGTCTTGAACAAATAGCAAGATTGGCTGTGTATCCGCATGTTCAATCTGGCAAGCGGCTCACACTATCCATCAAGCAAGGATACCTGCCTACAGTTCAGACCGGTCTCCCTTATCCACGCTGTGGCCTTTGTTTCGAACTCACCGCATCCGACTGTACCCAAGCTATGGGCAGGCGTGCTGTTTGTTGTTCGCGAGTAGAGCGGCACGTAGGATCGTGATGTTGGGGCACCTGCCCGCCATCCGATCACGAGTCGCGACGCCAGGTGCACCGGCTCAGAGCACGGCCGGCCAGTTCAGTGAGCGCGGGGCCCCGCTGCGGGCTCCATTGGGCACGCACCGCCATGCCACGCCGCCCACGTCCCTTTCCCCTCAACCCCCTGCCCCGCGTACACTTTCCTCCTTGCGGTCGCCGCGAATGAACTGATGACTGGCTACCCATAGAGCAATATGGAAGTTTATAGAGCCGCGCCACGGAGCGTAAAAATATATACATATATAATTTAAAAGAGAGGTTTCAGGACACGTGCGCATAACATGTACGGGGCAGGCACGCAGTGCACAACAAGTAATAACTTTCTTGCGAGGCAAAAGGGAAAAAAAGAAAAAACGCCGAACGTGGCCAACCCTATCCCGCGGTGCTTAGATTCAGCGTCTTTAGGCTCTGGGGAGCTGCCTGTTCTTGAAATAGAGAGTGCGTGCTCGCGTAAAAGGACTTGGCACAACGCAAGGGAGAGAGACTGGACATGCGTGTAGGACAGGTGTGTGTGTGTGTGTGTGTGTGTAATCAATCAAAACTTCT